>NW_017306912.1:108958-133786 GCF_000935625.1 Nanorana parkeri
TGTTCGCTCACCTCCCGATCTACTGAGCCGACCTGTGACAGTCTCATTGTCACAGGTCGGCTAGAACTATGAGGTGAGTGAAAAGCACCCACCTCATAGTTCTCCTTTAAGCTTTTTCAAAGGGATTTTCACTGAATGACCCCACCATGAAAATAGTTAAAATTGGTGAAAATTCCTTTATGTATGGTCCAAGTGACTGGAAATCTGGCTCTGACTTTCTTGTGGATTTTCTGTTGAATTAGACAACCTGAGTAAAGCTTACGAGTCACCAAGACCCCTGATAGCAGAGGACAGGACAGTCCTACAGGCACCCACAAAAGATGGAGGTCCCAGGACAGGGACCTGCTGTAACTGTTATCAAAAATGTAGGTGGGAAAAGGCGTACAACAGTTCTCATACTGCACAATCACTTTAAATGTATTCTAGCTTAAAGTTATGAGTACAACTTGAGACACTGTAGGAAAAAGAAGAAATAATTTGTATACCATTAGATAGTGGTGGACTTTATACCTTTCTCTGACTGTTCCTCACCTCTGGAACATCAGCCCTCTATTTAAAACCTTTACCTTTCTCTCACTGTCCCTTAGCTCTGGAACACTATAAATATATATCACACCTTATTCCATGCTTTTACCGTCTCCTTACCTGGAGGATGGGGGTCCCAGAGGATATCACTGTTATCAAACATTTAAAGGAAAATAAAACAATACTTAATCTACAAAACTATTTAAATGTGTTTTTATCTATATGCTATGATTACAACTTCAGACAAAAAAAACACATTTGTCGGCCTCCTGGTGTCGGATACCTGTGGATAATGGTGGACTCCTAGGATCCTGGCAATAGGAACTGACAGAGCTGACGCCATATCTCCAACTATCCCAACCATGGCAGAGGTCTTGTGGCAGTTGTATTGAGGAACAGGGTTCCCTACCCCTGACAGAAGGGACATAACCCCTCCTATGGCCCGGAGTTCTGACATACAAGACTCCAAAAGGCTGAAGCCAAGAGTGATGTTAGGCAGCAGGTCCGGGGAATTGTTAACTTCATCTACTGCGAACATGAGGCCCAGAACATCCCGATAGTAGCGAATGTGAAACCTACACAAGACACAAAGAGGAGACATGGGGTCACTTTGCTCTTATCTGGCACATCAGCAGTTATTTTTCTGTACTTGCAGTGTGTTGTAAGGGATAAAACATGAGGAAACGTGCTTGTATTCCAGAGATGTACGTAATATGTTTTTGGACAGTATGACTTGACATCATTTTTAAGATGAGAAGACTTTCACATAAGACTTAGCCGTTGCTCTAAGCTGTTCTCCTTGAGGATACTGTTGTCACTTACCCCTTGCAGGATAACGGCTTCGGTGCTTCTTGGAAGTTCACCAGTGGAAAATCATACCCAGAGTAGACCAAAAAGATTCCTCCAACCAGAACATCCCCTGGCTGGGTAAAGGTGTCCATCTTCCATCCCTGCAGCCTGCACCCTGGGAGTGTTTGTGCTGCTGAGAGAGGGAGGAGCAGCAGAAGGCAGAAGGCGGTTTTCATAGAAGCCGGTGCCTGGTCCTCATTATAATTATGGAGTGAGTTCCTTTAAGGGAGCATTGGACAAGAAGAAGGTCAAGGCTGATATTAATATTAAGCAGATTTTCTCTCTCATCAATACATTTATTTTTTTCATTTTGTGATGGACTGGAAAGAGTCCAGTAAGTAAGCGCAGTCCTTGGGTAAAACGCGTCAGTGGAGTCAGTTCCAGACAGGGTTTCATGTTTGTTTGTCTGGATCAATAAAGCTACTGCCAGTGATTTTTTTGAATTTGACAACAGAACAAGAAATCGGGGGAATGGGTGTCATCAAGATAGAGAGACACCAAGGGCAATTAAAACCTGATAGATGTTCCAACTCTTTCACACCCTGTCACCAGATGAGGGAGTCAAAGGACATCAAGCTCACTGGGACATAGAGAGCATTAAATACCTAACACATTTACACACACTTTAATCCTGTTCCAAAATGGCCGGTGTTCATCAGAGGATGACACTGTGCAGTAGAACAACGGCTGAATAGGGATAGACATGAGATCTTCCCTGGGGGGGGGCTGAACGGGGGGACCCAGACTTGTTCCTGAGGTCCATGCTATCTCCTGGCATCTCCAGCAGTCATAGAACTCATTTGGTTCTCCTTCCCATATAGTTGCAGACCCCTACCTGTGTCCACATGTGGCCTCCTGCAGGCTTGAGACCTAGTCAGCGTCTCCAACTTTGTACATCCCACCCCCAGGCTTCGCCTGAGAATATGGCAATCCCTGAGTATTTATGCACTTCCCCAGCATGCACCACTGGCCAAGAAACTCCTAATGAATCACTGGTGAGGCATAGACACTCCTGATGCTCCCCTATTGGCTGCCCCACTCTGTGGCAGGGTCACACCCCACTGCATGTAGGTGCAATCAATAGCAGAATACCTAGAAATGACCAGATGATGCCAGACTACAAATCAACCAGACTGATTACAGTTCCAGCAACACTAGATTTCAATAGCCGCTCCACTTAGGGTGGTAGAGGCTGCACATAGATGAACCCTAATATCAATGGTTTATCATTGAGACCTTTGGTGGGATTTATCCCCTTAGAATAATGATATCAGTCATAACAAATTACCATTTTCTTTTCCTTGACCTGTTTCCTTACTCTTATGCTTTTAGTCTTGTGTTTAGTTTTTTTGCTATATATGAGGCGAACGGGACCATCTCTTAGTGTTTTCCCTCAGGATTTACACATTTTCGCTTTTGAATACAATTAGAAAATGTGTGAATGTTGGGTAAAAGAATATTAATGGGCCCCAAAGTCTTGTCCTTGTGTTTTCATACATTCATTTCCAAACGTTCTTAGTTTTTTAAAATAATTTATAGTTATAATTCTAATATGGTATTTCTTTTGGCCTTACTGCCTTACTGCTGTGTTATACTTATTGAAGACAAGCACAGATGGCATGGAGAATATGGACACCGGCACTCCAATGGCAAATAGAATATGTCTATTTATTGACATACAAAAGAAGCATAACACACTTAGTGCAATGTTTCGGGGTCTCGTAAGAGGTACAGATGACAGACAACTTGTTGTAAGCTGAACATTTATATTTATTTTTTATTTATTTATTACTGGTATTTATATAGCGCCGACAATTTACGCAGCACTTTACATAGTTGAACATTCACATCAGTCCCTACCCTCAAGGGGCTTACAATCTAATGTCCCTATCTCACATGCATACATAGAGGGCCAACATAGAGAGGAGCAAATTAACCTACCAGCATGTCTTTGGAGTGTGGGAGGAAACCGGAGTACACGGAGGAAACCCACGCAAGCACAGGGAGAACATGCAAACTCCTTGCAGATAGTGACCTGGCCGGTATCCGGACTGAGGACCCCCAGTGCTGCAAGGCAGAAGCGCTAACCACTACACCACTGTGCTGCCCCATATAGATATACACTGAGTGGCCAGATTATTATGACCCCCCCATCAGTACTTCGTTGGGCCGCCTGGTGACTCCACGAGATGGTGAAAGGTGATGCGAGGAATCTGACACGGCACTGTTGCCCTTCTGTTGTCTTGTACCAGTCTTGCCCCTCCCCCGTTCTGCCCTAACATTGACTAGTCGCTGACGGCCACAATTCGCACGTTCACACCCAGATTTTCGGCTGACAGTCCGGTCTTTAAACACTTTAACAACAGCTGCTCTTGAACATTTAACGGATTCTGCTGTTTTGCTGATACTCGTTCCATGGCTCCGAGCGCCAACAATCATCCCACGTTCAAAGGCTGTTAAATCGCATTGATTCCCCGTATCTTCAGAAATCACTTCTACTGTCGTGGTAAACAAATAAATGTATAGAATACCTTTATTTGAGTGTTATCCCGGCTTTCCTGCCATGTACAATATTAATAAACACCAGGGATGTATCTGTATGTTTAACATAAGGGTAGAACATGAGGACACCATGCAGCGTTGTGGTCCTCCCTCTGAGCACCATATATTTAAATCGGAACTCCGGGCACACAGAAAAATAACGATTGAAGTTCATATATTGGATCTGTCCTACCACCCGAAGGTTTTGTATCTCTGTCCATCCATACCAGAGATTTACCCAGCCCTTGTAGAAAGCATAGGTAGCCTAGTGACCATGTGTTTGGACAAAGGTCTAGTGACTGAGGGGGTGGAGATGCCATGGAGGAACTTCAGCATGAATAAGGGAAGTTGGTCCTGTGCGGAAGTATGGTGATTACTCCCCTATGGACTGTGTAGCTGCAACATCTGGTATCTCACAGTCAGGAGCTACAGACAGAGACTGCCAGGTTGGCTTAAAGGCTGTTTATCTGTGAAGGTTGCAAGTAATTTTGTTCTATCATTATGGAGTCTGCAGCATCCTGGGTGTCCTGTGCCCTAACCCTCTCTCCAGAAGTCATTTAATAAAGTTTCAGCAAGATCAGCAGTGTGGAGGTCAGTTTATCAGTCGGAGGATCGGTAAGTGCTCTTGTGGGAGCAATGGAACGGTATATTGCAGTTCAGCAACATATTGAGGTCACCTTCAGTAAGTGCCCCCAGCTTGTGATTGGGCAGTGAAAGAGCAGCAATGGAATAATGAGGTCATTCCTCTTCTTTCAGCAGGTTCCTTGTCAAGTCCTGATTGGTCTCTAGTCTGCAACCCCCCCCTTCAGTCTGCTGTACTGGAGTTTACAAGAAGCTGATACCATATATCCATTTCATTATTTGTAATAGCGATAGAAATGCATTCACTGGGGTTTTTCATGATGCCGAGTTCAGATTCAGATATGTGAATGGACTTGCAATCCCGGCCAATCATTGCACTGCATTTTCCCCCCATTTAATTGACAATCTACATTCAGAGTTCAGCCGAGCTTGGATCGTGAACCTGAATCACCTGACTGTCCGCAGGTCTGGCCAACCCACGTACAGATATTCGGTTGCATCAAAAAGGTGCAAATGCAGATTCTTCCCATTTGGCCATCTCTGTTGTGCGTTGGATGCACTCACCTGTCTATGCCGGGTTGCTGAGCTGGAATTCAGTCCTCTTGTTATTGATGGTCCACCAATCATTGAGGGTGTTGAGCAGCATCAGGCTTTTCATATATTAGTAAGATACTAGACTATATTACTGTACTGTGATGAAGGCATTGTCCCATACTGACCTCTATATGTATGTTCCTATACATGAAGGTACATGTTTATATATGTACTTGGCAGGTGTGACCAGGGAAAGGTTCCTCAGCACTCAGCGGACACTAAGATGGTATAATTAGTGGTTTTTCTTTACTCTGAGGGCCACATAGGAGGCGGCACAGTGGATAAGTCCTGATGAAGGGCTCAGTGATTACATGCTGTGTTAATTACAGGCTCCTCGCTCCTCCGAGCTTCAACAAAATAACAGCCTGTGACGGAATCTGCTCAGTAAGCAGCACCGGGGGGAACGCAGGAATCGCTGCCTCCTGATGACAAGGTCTTCTTTTCTCACTAATCACATCCCAAGACACGTCCCCGAAAAACCACGTACCCGCGGGGGCATTGCCAGCTGTTCCTGAATTGCTGCGTCCTTTTGGCAGTCTGAAGTTACAAACTAAAAATATAAATCTAAAAAATGTCACCATCTTCTTCCTTCATCCTTATCGGACATCCTGCCCAGTCCAAGATTCTGATGGTTGTGCTAATTGACAGGCAAACATGTCATTTTCACCAGTTGCCCAATACCTGCACTCGTAAAATTATTGTTTTTTGTTCATTTTCTTTTTATTTCAGGCTTCCTGTTTGTATTTCCACCTGATTATTACCAAAATTATATTTTCAATAAAGGTACATCAAACTGCTTATTGCACATTAAGTCATTGGTGGTACCTGGCTCCGGGTTCCAGCAGGTCCTCCCGCATACATTGCAGCACTTCTGACTTCCAGGGCAGTCACTGTCTGTGGTACAGTTATCGGTGGGCTCTGGACGGCACTTTTCTTTTACGTCCGGGCAGCGGCCGGCTCTGACTGCAGACGGAGGACAGAGGCAATGGTCAGTGATGGCTTATAGGACAATGCTATCACAGGGTGCTCAGGGCCTTACCTTTCTCCGGGGGCAAACACTTCAGTTTTAAGTTACCGAAGCAACAACATTTCTTGGATTTGGGACACTGGATGTCATTTTGACACTCGGGACGACCGGGTTTGGAGTAAGGACAGACAGAAGAATCGAAGGCCGGACACACAGAAATCAGAGCTGGAGGTGGAGGCGGTGCTGTGAAACATCAGATACAGAAAATAGTTACATACTCAGATTAAAGTAGAACCAATAGAATAAAAATATGTTCTGTAGCACTTAATATTATGCGCATCTTCAATGACAGTTTTGTCTTAGTCCCTCTGCAAAGTCCCACAAATACCTGTTGTTTCTGCTAGTGAAGTCCACCTAATTCAGCTTCCTGTAATGGGGGTGGCTACAATGCTGCACTGCTCCCGTGTTCAGAGCAGAGTTGTCACCCTCATTTAGGCAGCGTGCCTGCCGGCACTGCAGTGAGATGAATGAGCACCTGGCCACACCCAGCCCCGCCCACTGCTTTCTGGAATGACAACACTGCCAGTGCTGCTGAAACCCTCCCACTGTGAACTGCAGTGTCTAGGAGGGGGAGTGTGTGAGACACAAATGAAAAAGAATCTGGCTCTGCAACACGGTATCCAGGAGAAAGGTTCATGAATCATGCTATGAAGTATCCATCTGCACAGTGACACAATGGTTACCCAACGGAACACAGCTGGGGCCTCATTCATTTGAAGTTCCTCAGCTAGTGGAAGGCCACAAAAAAGGAGAAGGAACCGGATGGGAAAGAAAAAAGCAACTAGACGTGTTCATTCTAAACCTTCCACCATAACTGTCCACTCTCCATTCATCTAACTTTGAGCTAAATCTTCTGTCCAACCCCCAACACTAACTCTTATCTACTAAGTTATTTACCCGAACTCTAAATCTTCACACCCACCCTCAACCACCTAACATCTAACCCCAAGCCCTAGCCATAACTCTAACCCTCAACCTAACATCTAATCCTCAACCTAACATCTAACCCTAAGCCCTAGCTATAACTCTAGCCCTCAACCTAACATCTAACCCAAAGCCCTAGCTATAACTCTAGCCCTCAACCTAACATCTAACCCTAAAAACCTAGCCATAACCCTAAGCCCTAACCATAACTCTGACACTAAGCCCAATTCCTATCCATCTACATAACTTGCTAAAAACCCCTATCATCAATGTTTACCAGCTAAGTAACCTACCTGAACTCTGAAGCCCATCCCCCTATTTTTAAGTCCAGCCCTAATTTACCAAATAAGGTGTTTCCAGCACTGAGACATGGGCATTGCTTGTGTGGCTTGCCTAATAACTCCTTCTCCTCTTTTATCCTGTACATTAACCCAGTCATCACTATCCCTCCACATGTGACCTGTACATGAACCCCTTCACCTCCTCCTCCCTCTATGTATGTTCTGTACATTGAATGTATCTCGTGCACCATTACCGAGCCCCATGTTTCCATCCCCTCAATACCAGCAAGTTTCCTTATTTCCAAAACATTGTGGCAAAAATTGGGATCACCTTGGGGGGTGCCTACTTTCCAAAAAGGGTTCCTTACCACAAAAAAAGGCTCTAACTCAGTCATTGAACTATCACAGCGCTGAAATACTGTGCAATGGATGGGTAATGAAGGGCTATATACAGGTTGGCACTGAAGTGGTTAAACGGCTCTTTATAATAGGTGTTTCCTCTGTGTACTCAGCTTTCCTGGACATCAGCTTTACCAGGATACGGGTTAGATGGATTGCACCTCTAAACACAAAGAAGTGTTTCAGTCTGAGCGTCTGAATCATACTCAGTGCTTGAAAGTAGAACTATAAAGGCTCAAATCTTTATTACACCAATAAATGTGTCTTTAGAGGGAAACAGTGTAAATATCTGAATTGTGTCCAGTATTATAGAGGAAGAAGCAATACAAAGCCAATCAGAAACATGCTGGTAGTGTGAGAGAGCAAAATGACAGAGAGATGAGCTCACTGTGATGCTTCTCTTTTTCAGGAGAAGAGAAGGAGAATATGGAGATGGAGGAGAAGGAGGAGAAGTGAAGGAGAAGGAGGAGAATATGGAGGAGAAGGAGGAGAAGTGAAGGAGAAGAGAAGGAGAATATGGAGATGGAGGAGAAGGAGGAGAAGTGAAGGAGAAGGAGGAGAATATGGAGGAGAAGGAGGAGAAGTGAAGGAGAAGAGAAGGAAAAGGAGGAGAAGTAGAAGAGAAGGAAAAGGAGAAAATGGAGATGGAGGAGAAGAGAAGTAGAAGGAGAAAAGAGAGAAGTAGGAGAAGGAGAAGAAATAAAAGGAGAAGGTGAAGGAGGAGAAGAAGGAGAAAAGGGAGAAGGAGGAGAAGGAGAAAAAGGAGAAGGAGAAAAAGGAGAAGAAAGAGAAGGAGGAGAAGGAGGAGAAGGAGAAAAAGGAGAAGAAAGAGAAGGAGGAGAAGGAGGAGAAGGAGAAAAAGGAGAAGAAAGAGAAGGAGGAGAAGAAGGAGAAGGAGGAGAAGAATGAGAAGAGAAGGAGGAGAAGAAGGAGAAACCATTTTCTTACATTTTTTTTATAAAAAACTATCTATCTATCTATCTATCTATCTATCTATCTATCTATCTCCCGCTCTCTCTATCTGTACCTGTAGGTTTAACCAAGCACACCACACCAAACCACACCTTTTAGGGCTCTGTACAGGCACGTCTGGAAGATTACAATGGTACAATGTGCGTGTGACAATATAGGGATGTGATCTCTGACAGCCTTACTCTACAGAATATTGTGCCTGGGGACAATCTGTATTTTGTCACCTGGAAGACTACTGTATGTTGAATAGGCTTCCAAATTCTGTGACAGGTTCGGCACAAAGTGTCCTGTCTGTCTTGTCAGCTGGCCAAGCGCTGGTGAGCTTGCCATCAGTGGGTTATACCGAAACAGGGAGTCACTGTTCCAAAAATAACAAAAAGTTTCCCAGCACACTCACCAGCCAGCATGCAAAAAAATTTGTCTCACCACTAAGGTTAAAAATAGAGGTTTTAGATAAACGTCTTCTGCAGAAAATGTGAAAGCCGCACCGCGCCAAGTCGCCTCTATACTGTATAGTGCGGTCCTGACTCTAAACTGTGAGAGTCTCCATCTTGGATCACATGAAGCAAAAGATAAAATTGGGTGCAGGTTTGTCAGGAGGAAGCCCAACCTCCCTTAAAGGCACAGGGACACACAAGGGACCCCACACATCACAACGGCATCTGTTGGACTGTATAAAGCCCTTCCATGTGCACCTTGCTGTAAAGCTGGTGACAAAGTGATGAGTGTGTTTGCCATTTGTTTTGCTTGGCTGTTCCAGAAATGTCCTTCTTCCTCCTTTCCCCTGTGAACCGGCTTTGAACCTGTTGTGAGGCCCCCAATGTTGATTCCTGGTACTAGATGATGTGATCCTCCAAGCAGACTGTGCAACTGGCGGCCATATGGGCCTGAAAGGTCCTTCTAAAGTAAGAGAGGTGGAGGGCAGTAACATCCCAATCTCCTGCTTTGTGGCCGCCATGCTCCAGTAGATGCTGCGTGATGCTCCTGGATGCTGAGACCTGCCAACAACTGCTAGCTGAGGAGCTGTATGAGCTACATGAGTTTGAGTATTCTCCGTCCTCCTTTCCCACCTTCCTTGTAATAAACCAGAACTGCAATAAAGAGTGCAATGCCATTCATGTGCAAGCTTCATATACAGTAAGTGGAATTCCTGGGGACAAGGTGATCCTAAAGAGGGGTAATTTTATGACACCTATAGGTGGATGCCCTATAGATATAAGGACTCAGGAAAGTATCTGTAACTTCCACTTAGTGGAGACTCAGGATCCTTGGTACCCCAGAACTAAAGCATGAGTGGAGATAAAGGGTTGCAAGGTGAGGACCAAAGACGATGATTGTACTTTGTTGCTGTTTCTGTAGTTATCAATCATGTTATTATCATGCCCCGATCAAGAAACTATCATGCAATCAATGTGATTATTATGCAGTAACCATGTGATTATCACAGGCTCACCACGTGGCAGGGTTGTTTTTGGCACTCAAACTGATATGTACAACCAAATGATTTTAATTATAAAGCTGAAATTAAACAAACAAGTATTTCCAAAACAGACAGACAGGCAGTAAAAACTGTAGTGCTCCCCTGGCATTGGTGGTAAGTGCGAAGAATACCCCCTCTTACATTGATGGTCAGTGGTGAAGAAACCCCTTACATTAATGGTTAGTGAAGAAGAGCTCCTTTATGTTCATGGTCAGTGCTAAAGTGCTCCCTTACATTGGTGACTAGTGGAGATGGGCCCCCTTACCTTGATTGTCAATGGAGAAGGAACTTCTTACATTGGTCAACACTTGAGAAAGACCCCGTTACATTGGTGATCAGTGAAAAAGAGCCTCCTTAAATTGGTCATCATTGGAGAAGGGACCTTTTGCACTGGTTGTCAGTGGAGACGTGCCTCCATACATTGGTGGTCAATGGGGAGTATGCCCATCCTACATTGTTGGTCAGTAGAGAAGAGCCCTTCTTACATTGATAATCAGTGGAGAACACCCCATCTTAAATTTGTGGTCTAAGGAAAAGTGTTTCTTACATTGGTAGTCAGTGGAAAGAATGTCCCCCTTACAGACAGCTGGCCCTGAGTGGTGTTAGTGCCAATACTATACATACACCATCAGGCAGATCATTGGTCCACCACTGCTGACTGCTCACAAAACCCTTTACAACCTCTATAGGACCCCTGTGGTCATATAGAACCCTGATGGAGAAAGACTGAGAAACAGCCGTTACAGTATAGAACAGTAAATGTGAAAATATTTTTAGGTAAAGTTTACAGGTATAACTTCCTGAAGATACCCTACAAATCCCCCTAAAAGTGCCTCCTGCTCTCAGTAAAGTAAAGCCCCCGGTCACTGTACACGGCTGCTGCTGCCACTGACCTGCAGACAGACATGGTGTCCAAGTACACACCGCGCAGAAGATGAGAGCCATGAGGACGGGGATCCAGGATGACGCCATGATGTCTCTGGATGTGATCTCCAGCTCCTCTGATCAGAACACGTAACACCTGCAGAATTCAGTGAAAAAATATACAAATCAATCTGTTGACACCCTCCCGTGACATCACAGTGACAACCTCCCAGGATTGCAGAACGCCGTGGAATATCTGGGAACACAGAGAAGGTGGAGAAAGCAATATACCAGGAGGTTAACTCTGTCACTGCAGGGTAAAGGCCAAGTAAGGGAAATTCATGGGGGCAGGTTTTGTCCCATAATTAAGGTGAAAGCAAGAAAAGGAGCTAAGATTAAAGGAGAACTATGAGGTGAGTGAAAATCACTCAGCCTCACAGTTAGAGCCGACGTATGACAATTAAACTGTCAAAGGTCGGCTCAATAGATCGGGAGGTGAGCGAACACATACCGTCACTGGCTCACTTCTCGATCCAGTTCCTGCAGAGTCCCGTGACTGTCACTCATGGCTCCCTGCAGGGATTCCTCCCCTCCCCGCTCCGATCCTCCAGCGCTGACTGGCGGAACGGACGGGGGAGGGGGCGCGTACAGCTGGTTCTGCCTCTAGATAGGCAGAGCCAGCTGTCAATCACGCAGCTGGGCGGATCCAGACAGTAATGTCGGGATTCATCCGGCTGCGGCATCTCAGTTTACCGCGAACTGTAGCTTAATTAATAGCTGCTGCTGATCCAGGACTGATTCAGTTTGATAAATGTCAGCCGGTCAACAGAGTCACTCTTTTATCTGTCACAAAACCTCCAGCAGCACGGAACGTCCTTTCCCAAAGCACGCTGGATGCAGGGCAGCCCAGTACCTCCATGGTACTAGGGGCGAAGGGGGTTCTTTACAGTAAGAGCTGTTAGGGTCAGATCTCTTAGGGTCAGTTAGCTGTTAGGGTCAGAACTCACTGCCACCGGCAGTGATCTCAGCTAAGAGTGTGGAATTGTTCATTAAACTTTTGGACGATTTCTTGAGGGACCGTAATATTCAGGGATACCAGTATCCCTAAGAATGAGTGGACCTATATGGGTTGGACTTGATGGACGTATGTCTTTATTCAACCCCAATACTATGTAACTATGTAACTATGCATATTGGCTAAGCTCTGGCCAGTGATCCATTCTCAAGACCCAGTAAGCCAGTGGATCATCTGCTGGAAAGGTCTCCAGATCTGCTTTAGCCCCTAGGTAATCCTGCACCATATGATGAAGACGCTGCCGATGGGTGCCTAAAGTTAACAAAAAGGCATCAGTCAGGCGGCCCCCTTCTCCAACGCTCTTCTTTTGACCAACGGAAGCCTCAGAAGCATCTCTTTCATCACTTGATAAGCTACCAGTGTCTGGAAAGGTGTTACAGAGTTTCTCTTCAAAGCGTCCTCAAGTTGTTTCATCCTGTGCTCCCTCTGTGAGGGCAGGATGAGCTCTGCAACTTTACACTTGTAACGTGGATCAAGAAGGGTTGCCAACCAGTATTGATCCCTCTCCTCGATACCACGAATCCTGGGGTCCTTTCTCAGGCTTTGCAGGATAAGGGAGCCCATCCACCGTAAGTTGGAGGAGGCATGAGATTCCAAGTCTTCAGGGTCACTGAGGATGACACTATCATGTACTTCCTCCTCCTAGCCACGTACTACTCCTTGGGTTCTGGGGACAGAAAGCCCTCACTTGAAGACTGCCGTATGTCATCCTCTGCTTCAATGCCCCCACGGCTGACATAATCCTCCTCCTCCTCTTCTTGTGTGACATGTGGCCCCGCAGGAATGGTTTCTGCATAAAGGGGGCCTTGAGAGGAAATTAAGTCCTCCTCTTCCTGCCGCTGTTCTGCCTCAAGTGCCCTATCCATAATTCCGCGCAGAGTGTGCTCCAGCAGGACCACATGAAGGATATAAGAAGAATGTCACTGATACATGCACTGTCCCTGCTCACCATCCTTGTCGCCTCCTCAAATGGTCACAATACAGTGCATGCATCCTTTATCAGCAGCCACTGATGTGGGGGAAAAAAGCCAAGGTCCCCTGAGCCTGTCCTTGTGCCATACTCACACAAGTACTCATTGATGGCCCTCTGCTGCTTGTGCAGCTGCTGCAGCATTGCCAAAGTGGAGTTCCTCCTGGTGGGCATGTCACAAATCAGACTGTTTGTGGGAAGGTGGAATTAATGTTGAATTCCAGCCAGGAACACTGGCTGAGAATGAGCGCCTGAAATGGCTACAGACTTTTATGGTCTGCCTGAGAAGCTCTGCCAGCCTTGGGTACCTGGTTAAGAAACGCTGTACCACCAAATTGAGGACGTGTGCGAAGCATGGTACATGCGTCAACTTTCCCAGGCGTAGGACGGAGAGAAGGTTGCTGCCATAGTCGCATACAACCACGGAGCCCCTTCCTGGATCCCTCCCAGTTGCTAGCAGAGTTACCCAGTGTGCTGTGAAGGAAGTATAATGTCTCTGACCATGCTTGCTGGACCACGTGTCAGTGGTAACATGGACCTTGCTGCTGACTGCCCTGTCCAACAAAGCCAAAACATTGCCTTCCTCAAGATGGTACAGTGCTGGAATGGCCTTACGTGAATAGAAATGGCGTTTGGGAAACTGCAACTTTGGTACAGCACCTTCTGCAAACTCACGGAACGGGGCAGAGTCCACCAGCTGGAAAGGCAGCAGCTGGAAAGTTAGCAATTTGGCCAAGCTGGCATCTAGACGCTGAGCATGTGGATGGGTGGGACAGTATTTTTTTTCCTCCGCAGCAGTTGGGGCAGAGAAATTTCACTGCTAAAATCTACAGCTGGTGGGCTGCTGGCAGATTCAGCAGAAGGACCTTTGACACCCATTGCTATACCATCATCCCTGTCAGTGGAGGTTGTTGACATGGCATGACGTATAGTGGGGGGTAGAGATGACAGATGAGGAGCGAGGAGAAGTGTGGACCTTTTTCTGGTGCTCTTGCCAATGGGCTGCATGGCAGGAGGTCAGATCACTCTTCAAGCACGTGGTACCGAAGCGGTTGATGTTTTTACCACGCTTGATCTGCTTGAGACACAGATTGCAAATAGCAATGCTGCGGTCTGCTACAAATGTGGTGGAAAAACTCCCAGACAGCAGAGTTCCGGGACGTGTGCTGTGAGACAACAGCGCCCTGCACCAATGCAGCTCTACCATCTGATGCAATAGGGTGGCTGCTCTTACGAATCCTCAACCTCAGAGCCAACATCAGACCATTGTAATTGCTGCGCATCCTCCAGCAGTATGTGGCTGACGCTGTGTTCAAACAATTCAGCTGACTCCTCCATGCATGATGGTGAGGCTAGGGCAGGAGTAGCTGTGGACAAGGAGGCAGAATAGGCCGCTTTGGCAGCTGCGGTGGAATGAGAACCAGTATGAGCCTGGGTGACAGAGGAGGATGAGGATGGCTTAGTTATCCAATCAACCACCTCTTCTGTATGTTGTTGCTGAATAACACGGCCAGCAGCAGATAAAAAGGACAAGCATGCCCTGCCTGCAGAGGATGCACCACGTCCACAACTTTAGCCTGCGGACACAGAGGCTGCTTGCCCTCTTATTGCTGCATGGGAGCATCTGCCTTTCAGACATGATGCACATTGCAATAGACTGCAATAATCAACTGCTATAGTACACTGATAGAACTGATAGAATTCTGATAGAACAATGATAGTAAACTCTCTTTTTTAACTCCAGCAACACATTACATAGTGCTGCGGTGTAAGCAGCCTTATATTGTGCTGCTGGGACTTAGCTGTGAGACATATTTGGTGCAAAGTCATCATGATGGTGGTCAGGTGCAAGGCTTTAGCCAATTAGGGCTTCACAAGGCGAAGTGCCTTGCGGGGTCTGTATTGTTTTAGAAAAAGTGTCAGATGACAAAAAAAAAAAACAGACCAGTACTCGTACTCGCAAAACTGGTATCGGTGCATCCCTTAATTTATATTTATAAAAACAAAATAATACATTAAAACAGAGATGTACAAATCCCGGGAGCTCCGCGTGCTCCTTACACATGACAGCGGCCTCCTAACTTTTGAATTTTTCTCTAGTCTGGTCTTGGAGCTGGAAAAGTATCGGTACCTGGTATCGGTGCATCCATACTAATCATCTTGCCAAGATCACAGTAAAACTCCTGAAGCTCTATTGATCTTGGCTTGATGATACCACACATATCACCTTAGACAAATCTCAGAAAGAAAGTTGTGGATAGCTATGAGGGAAGGGATTTAAAAAATGATCACCAAATAACTTGAAATCAATCATGCCACTGTAAGGAAATAATCTAAGATCTCAAATGATTTCTAATTTGTCCAGAACTGACCGACCCGGCAAATTCAACCCAAGAGCGAAGCAATTACTGCTAAAATTTCATTGCAAGTTCTACAGGTAACTCTTGCACCAGCTGGCATCAAAGTATATTTACTTATACTCTATAATTAGTGATTACGCCATTTTACCTGTGTGGGAGGCGTGCCAGGCAAAAAAGTATTTGCTGTCCAAAAAGAACATTAGCGCAAGACTGCAGTTTGCCATTGAACATACAGTATATTGCCAAAAGTATTGGGACGCCGGCCTTTACATGCACATGAACTTTATAGGCATCCCAGTCTTAGTCCGTAGTGTACAATATTGGGTTGGCTCCGCCCTTTGCCGCTATAACAGCTTCAACTCTTCTGGGAAGGCGCCCACAAGGTTTAGGGGTGTGTCTATGGGAATGTTGGACCATTTGTGAGGTCAGGTACTGATGTTGGACGAGAAGGCCGGGCTCACAGTCTCCGCTCTAATTCATCCCAAAGGTGTTCTATGGGGTTGAGGTCAGGACTCTGTGCAGCCATTCAAGTTTCTCCACCCCAAACTCCCCCATCCATGTCTTTATGGACCTTGCTTTGTGCTCTGGTGCGCAGTCATGTTGGAACAGGAAGGGGCCATCCCCAAACTCTTCCCACAAAGTGGGGAGCATGACATTGTCCAACATGTCTTGGGGTGCTGTTGCCTTAAGAGTTCCCTTCACTGGAACTAAGGGGCCAAGCCCAACCCCTGAAAAACAACGACAAACTTTACACTTGGCACAATGCAGTCAGGCAAGTATGCTATAACATTCTGACCACTGAGAGTTGAAGTGAATATCATTGATTAAATGGCTACAATGACACCTGTAGGTGGGTGGGAAATATTAGGCAGGAAGTGAACATTTTGTCCCTGATGTTGATGTGTTGGAAGCAGAAATAATGGGCAAGTGTAAGGATTTAAGCGACTTTGACAAGGGCCAAAATGTGATGGTTAGATGACCGGGTCCGAGCAACTCCAAAACTGTTCCCGGTCTGCAGTGGTCAGGACTGACCAAAAGTGGTCCAAGGAAGGAAAACCGTTGAACTGGTGTCAAGGTAATGGTCCCTCAAGGCTCATTGATGCATGTAGGGAGGGAAGGCTGGCCTGTGCAGTCCAATCCAATAGAAGAACTACTGTAGCTCAATTTACTGGAAAAGCTAATGCTGGTTCTGATAGAAAGGTGTCTGATCACACAGTGCATTGTGGTTTGTTGTGTATGGGACTCCGTAGCCACAGACCCATTAGGGTGCCCATGCTGACCCATGTCCACCGCCAAAAGCACCTACAATGGGCACATGAGCATCATGTATTCTTTTACATCAATTGGATGGCCGGGGATGTGTGTGTCAGAGGTGGTGATGGTGGCATGTGAATCACATGATACTAATGACTAATTACATACTATGAGGCAAAGGATTGCGGACATCTTACTATATCACCAGTGGCGGACCTATGGAACAAAGGGCCCTGGTGCAAGATTTTTTTTGGGCCCCCCCCCCAAAAAAACCCCCCCACAAACACAGCGCTCTCCTCCCGCAGCGCTCAGCCGGCTGTCACTTTCTCTCCTCCCCGCTGGGACACAGAGCAGCGCCCAGCGGGGAGGAAAGAAAGCACTGATGTGCCGATGTATCGGCAGGAAAATGGCACTTTGGCATTTTTCGGCCGATGCACAGATCGGGATCAGCGCTATACGATCCGGGTCAGCTATATCACCGGGTCAGCTATGTCACCATATGTAGACAGAAATTAGGCTTTTAAAACATGAACATACATTGCTAAGTTTATTCTTATCAGCCTGAGAACACAAGTGTACCTAAAAGGTCCACAGATCATTTTTCATGTCATTATGGACTTTTGATTCCTCCATGAAGTTTCTTGTCTCTCTCTCCCTCTCTCTATGGGGCTCAGTTTAGGTGGAATTCACGCATGTCTGTCCATCTCCGGATGCGCAGCATTTTTCGTTCATCTTGCAGTCTGAATCCCGGCTGCATTGTGCAGAATGACACTGGAGGGAGCCAGATTGACCGGCATCATTCCTGGGACAAATCCCCAGTGGCTCTGTATGGAGAGACGGTACAATCAGACATAATATTACAGTGAGTGTGGGATATTAAAACTCTAAAAGGGTTATTCACAAAAGGGTGCAGAGTTTGGAGAAGGCCGGAGAAGTGAACAATCTAGGACAACATCGCTGATTTTGAAAAATTCTCCAATTCAGCTCACTTTCCAGTTCCCTGTTGGCCTAGATTGTTCCCTTCTCCGGCCTTCTCCAAACTCTTCACCCTTTTGTGAATGGCCCTGCAAGTTTCAATAGTTCTAGGGATGGGCAAAAATTAATTTTCCATTTCCCTAAAATGTAGGAAAAAAATTGAGTATTTGTCAAATTGACAAAATAATACATTCCATTTTACAACACCTTGTACCTCTGCATGTTCGGCTGAGCTGAAGTGCAGAAGGACTTCGACTCAGCCGATCCAACACCTTGATCAGCTTGGCCGGAGCTCCGGCAGCTCGCTGGGCAGTTTTAAAAAAAACTCTTTTCATTGATTTGCTATGCCACGGAGGTACCGAGCAGAATAGCCGAGCCAAATGGCGATCGGTGGCGTCCGGCTATTCACTCACTGCCGTTCGGCCCCTATGTGAATGAAGGGCGAACGGCAGTGAGTCAATAGCCGGTATAGCAAATCAATGAAAAGAGTTTTTTAAAAAACTGCCCAGTTGTTATTGTTTAATGACAGAACAGCGCCATTGGGAAAGCTGATCTATCAATACAACTGGGCGGAGCCAGCCATGAGATCACAGCCAGCTCTGCCAAGCTGTCATTTGAGGGGCAAAAGGCCGGCCTTCAGCAGGCTCTTTGCCCCACTTTGGGTGTCATTTCGGCTCAGTCGAGCCATAGCATATGCCTTCGACTGCCACATGAATAACCCCCCAAGTGTTTACACAAATGTATAAGAAGATGACAGTCAGTTTGATATCAAACACGCCTCTGTACTACAATGTCCAGCAGGAGAATGAACACATTACACCTCTTGAGAATAATACATCCATAGAATGCTTGTTGTCTGACCAATCGTACTTGCATTCTATGCAATGATATGTTGGTTGTTGGGTTGTAAAACTGGAAATATATATATGGATTGAATAATTGGCATTAAGTGAGTGTCTTCAGAAGTATAATCAAACACTTCAGCACTCTTACATGACACTCCTCGGTAATTTTTGATTGGGTGGGGGGTTGTCTCAGCGACTCCAACAAAAACCTGCCTCATCTGCAGCTCAAGGCTCTTGCTTTCCACAGAAACCATGCTAGAATGTTCCGTCATTTCTGAGGGCCAGTGTCCTCCTGTCCTGTGTGGCAGTGACTAAAGGTCAGAACCGCTATACTATATACTGTGAATGGTGTGTGCTTCTGCTAAAAGGTAGATGAAAGTAGTCACTCGCACTCCATGATATCAAAGTCAATGCTGTTTTTTGACACACATCTGTCAGATAACACACATCTCCTTAGCGACGCTTCGAGACCATGCGTCCCCATCGCTAAGGAGATGTGTGTTATCTCAGTCAATAAACAGCATTGACTTTAATATCGTGGAGTGCGAGTGACTACTTTCATCTATCTACATTTCACGGAGGCATCCGTTGTCACCACCGCACACCCACCCAGTTGGATTCGGGTTTTTGTCCGGTCAGGAGTGCGATGGGACAGGAGGATTATGCTTCTGCTAAAAGACATGAGGGTGACAGCTACTGTTTAGTGTGTAAAGGGTTAACTGCAGAAAGTAACTGACCCCGGTGACGTTGACTCTCAGTCTGCTGGCCGCACAGATTGCTGTTTCACAAGCCGGCCAATCTCTGTGCAGGGTAAGGCTGAGAGTGTGACATGTCACGTTCTGACGCCGGCGGTGGGATTTGAGACTGCCGCTCTCTCACATCATCATTATTATATGTGTAAGTGATCGTCATATCATTGGTTTTGTCACAGGAAGAGTCTATTATGCTTCACCTAAAATTAAAATATAATTTTCGGGTGGACTGATCCTTTAATCTTTTTGCTTTTTGCCAGACCCTGCCCCTTATTTTGCACCTCAGGTGGCTAGAACTTTTTTTTTTTTTGCTATTTTTTTCTCTTGCACATTACAGAATGAGACACTTGTAAAAGACCCCCCAGAACATATATTTTTTGGAACTGAATAACCGGCAGAATGAAAGATGGCGCTGCCCATTTTCTACTTCAATTGTGACAATTGTGCAAATATTTACCAAAATTATATTTTCAATAAAGATACACCAAACTGCTTATTGTACATTAAGTCATTGGTGGTACCTGGCGCCGGGTCCCAGCAGGTCCTCCCGCATATACTGCAGCACTTCTGACTTCCGAGGCAGTCACTGTCTGTGGTGCAGTTATAGGTGGGCTCTGGACGGCACTTTGCCTTTATGTCCGGACAGCGGCCGGCTCTGACTGTGGACAGAGACAGCGGTCAGTGATGGCTCTATAGGTCAATGCTATCACAGGGTGCTCAGGGGGTTACCTTTCTCCGGGGGCACGCACTTCAGGCCGCAGTTGGAGCAGCAACATTTCATGTTGACGGAACACTGGCTGTCATTGTGGCACTCGGCAGGACCGGGTCTGGCATAGATACAGATGGAAGAATTGAAGGCCGGACATACAGAAATCAGATCTGGAGGTGGAAAGACAATTGGGCTGTGAGAGATCAGAGGATGCCAAAAAAAAACCTCTCAAGACTCCTTCTCACTCCGGGCATTCTGCAACAAAGTCAAACTGCACAGATAAATATAATTGATGAGCTTGTTCCCACTACCAAGAAGAGGGGAGGAGTTCATACACTGTGGGCTGCACAGGGAAGTGTTTCGAGCACTGGGGGCTGCAGAGGAACATGAAGGCATTGCAGGTAAAGGGGAGAAGTTCAGGTCCTCTGAGCTCTACTGGGAAGAGTTGAAGTCACTGGGGGATGAAAGGCAATATATTGTGCGGATGGAAGTATGGGGATGTATTTCAGGCCCTAAAGCGGGAGATCTGGAGGGGGAATTGTTTCAGGACCTAGGGGGCAAAAGGAAGGCATGTTCTGACAATAGAGGTAGAAGGATGGTTTTAAGGCTTCGAAGCATAGTGAGGTGGAGGGGGAAATGTTTCAGGCACTGGGAGATGGAGGGGAACATGTTCTGGCAATGGAGGTAGAGGGGTGAAGCACGGTGAGGTGGAGGGGGAAATGTTTCAGGCACTGGGAGCTGGAGGGGAACATGTTCTGGCAATGGGGGTAGAGGGATGAATCACGGTGAGGTGGAGGGGGAAATGTTTCAGGCCCTGGGAGCAGGAGGGGAACATGTTCTGGCAATGGGGGTAGAGGGGTGAAGCACGGTGAGGTGGAGGGGGAAATGTTTCAGACCCTGGGAGCAGGAGGGGAACATGTTCTGGCAATGGGGGTAGAGGGGTGAAGCACGGTGAGGTGGAGGGGGAAATGTTTCAGGCCCTGGGAGCTGGAGGGGAACATGTTCTGGCAATGGAGGTAGAGGGATGGTTTTAAGGCTCTGAAGCACGGTGAGGTGGAGGGTTTACAGGCACTGATGGCAGAAGAATAAGGTGTTGAGGCAATTTGGAGGAAGTGAAGGAAGGAAAATGAATGGCAAACTTTTTATCCAATTCATAACTAACATGAGGCACAATGGGCAGCACCGTGTGGCACACTGGTACCTTGGCTTGGTGTGAAGCTTCCACATATGTTTGCAAATACATGTATCTCAATCCTCTGCTTTCATTAAAAATAAGAAATGGGTTTACTAATTCCCCTTGGCTGACTAGTACAGTTGAGTGTCGCGGAAATTTTGTGTTCTGTAGAGAGCACACACAGCATCTCGACAGGTAATTGACAGTTCAGATAAGCAAGCTAGAGACGCAAAAGGGACACAGGAAATAGAAAAGCTGCGGGTCCTGAATAACGGCGCCATCCTCAGGCTATATAATGTAGAAGGACGGCGACTGGCCAGCTTTATGTATAACACAGTAAAGAAGGTGATCGGTGATACCTGGTTCTGGGTTCCAGCAGTTCCTGCCACAGATATCACAACACTTCTGATTTCCAGAGCATTCGTCGTCACTTTCGCAGGTATAAGAAGCTCTAAAGCAATTGATTGTAAGGGATGGACAACGTCCAGATTTGGCTGTGGAGGAAGGACAGAGAGAGTCAGTGACACTATACCCAATATTCACAGAATGAAAACATTCATATGAAAAAAAAAAATCCTTGGGGTTCCCCATTTCAAATAAAAGTCAACCTTCACATAAGGAGCCCCCCTTTCACATTAAGAGTCCAACTTCACATCAGAGTTCCTCCCTTCACATCAAGTGCCCCCACTCACATTAAGTGCCCCCATTCTCTGGCCAGCTTGCATCATGGAAACACATGATACTGTGCGAAGAAGCACCCATGACAAAGCCAGACATCACCAAAATATCTTAATTTCTCCTCCTCTTTGACTCCAATACATTTTGACAAAATTACCCATCACAATTATCAGTGAAATATCAGTTTTGCTTATCCCTACTCACCACGGGACTAGCAATTCAACTAGTGTTCAAAACTTTATTAAATCTGATGCACAGGATATGACAGGTTAGGTCGGTAGTGACAGACTGTCCAACCAAGCCACAAATCCTGACGAAGAGCATGAAAATGAACAGGCAGCGTGAACATGTTCAGTGACCTTATCTTCTAATGTCCTGGGCATTTTTTGTACTGTAGAGGGTATGGTACCCCTGGGCTGGAGGTGCTGATACATACATACAGCACTGAAGAGCAAAGAGAAACCTGGGGCAAAATAAGGGGACTTCTACCTGAGTTCTTTGGTCATTTGCTAGGACCACTTGCCTAGAGTATTCCCAATAGTGTGACTAGGGACTATCAGCTATCCTATTACTTATTGATTCCTGTTGTATGTTCGGGTCATGACGGCTAATGTGCCTAGTCATGTTTGGGTGATCACCAGCTCTGGTCAGGGTTATATTTAAGGAGAAGCAGGTGAGCCTCACAGGAGGGACACCAAGGCAGTAAAGTAAAACCTCCAACAAGGACAGAAGTCCTCAGAAATGACTCTGTATGATGTCCCAATGCTGGTAAATCATCAAATAATTTGTATGTCACCGGTCCATCCTGAGCAGGGGGCCACTAGGGTCTTTTTCAAGTGTTAAGCCAACATCTTCTGCGCAGGAGCTCTGGCACTGTAATGAGTACAGGGGGCACCAGACTCCACTCTGTTACAGTTTAGTGTTGATACGAAAGAGTGGCTGGGAAATCCCCCACTCAGTTGGATGCCACCATTCAGTGGTGGCGTACAAGAGTCCAGAAGTAAAAGTCCCGCTTGAGTAGGTGACCACTGGGGGCTTTTTTAAGTGTTAAGCCAACATCATCTGCGCAGGAGCTCTGGCACTGTAATGAGTACAGGGGGCACCACACACCCTGTTATAGTTTAGTGGTGATAACAGAGAGCAACTATCTACCCTCTAACCTCCCTGGGGGGAGCTGTCTGAGCTACATTCCTCTGCCTACACTGGAGCGCACTTGTTCTGCTTGCAAGAGATCACCCGGCTTCTTCCCGGTGGAAGGTGTCTTCACCCACCAACCTAATGTGTCGTCAGGGGCACCTGGTCTGTACACCACCAGGGAGTCAGGTACTTGTTCTTGTCCCTACAGGAGCCACCACATGTAACACAGTGGGTGATCACCCTATGTATCACACTGATACTCTCTTGCTTCTCAACGTCTAGGAAAGACCACTGGAAGCTGAGTGAAGAAGCTTGATGTCTTTCCATTCCATATTCCAATTTTTTTGCAGAAGAACACAAATATCTACAGGATCTTGGCCGAATCATTGTACCCCTCCAGGTACTGGTACTTAGAATCCTCCTACCACCTGACAGGTAAGGGCAATCATCATGGACAGTTGTGTGCTTCCAGCTTTGTCACCCATTTCCCAATGCCCATCCAGCATTTTGTTTGCACAGTCTCCATTGACAATACAATAGATCATGGAGGGTTTAGGGAGGAAGTATGTCAGCAACATCCTTATGGGCTTAGGATATTTCACTGAATTAGAATGAGATGATAGATGCTACAACCCAAAACTGAACAATGAATGTTGGGCGGAGCTGAACCAGTCCACTAAGCTATGAGGGTCGTTAAAGCTTCCAGAACTTCAGACAAAAATAACAAGGTAACAATGAATAGTTCATTAAAAGATAACATAACAAATCCAGCTTTTTCTGCAATATTCCTCCTCCGTCCAGAGATTTCCATCGCACTACTTTTTCCTACCACTAGATGTCCTCAGACAATGTTGTCAGCTGTGAGAGCCAATGAGAGCTGAAAATAAGAGCATCTTGTCTGAAAGTAGTGTTCATGACCAAAAATAACACACATGTTCTAGATTAGAAACTGAGCCTAAACTTTCATATTTGGAACCCTCTTTGTCACCTGTTTGGGCGTTCACACATGATTGTCCGTCTCCGGAGGGGCAGCATTTCTCCCGCGTCTTGCAGTCTGAGTTCCGGCTGCACTTTACAGAACTACATTGGAGGGAGTCGGACTGAGCTCCATCATTCTTGGGACAAGTCCCCTTCAGCTCTGCAGAAAGGACATTGAAAGCCGTCAGCAAATGACTCGTAAGGAGAAGATAAGCCAAAGTGCTCTGGGAATCCTTGATCATGTATTATATTGAACCACAGTTTATGCAATAGGTGGTACCTGGCTCTGGGTTCCAGCAGGTCCTCCCGCATATATTGCAGCACTTCTGACTTCCGGGGCAGTCACTGTCTGTGGTGCAGTTATAGGTGGGCTCTGGACGGCACTTTGCTTTTATGTCCGGGCAGCGGCCGGCTCTGACTGTGGACAGAGGACAGAGGCAATGGTCAGTGATGGCTCTATAGGACAATGTTATCACAGGGTGCTCAGGGTGTTACCTTTCTCCGGGGTCACACACATCACTCCGCAGTTACCGGAGCAACAACATTTCTTGGATTTGGGACACTGGCTGTCATTTTGACACTCTGGACGACCGGGTTTGGAATGAAGACAGACAGAAGAATTGAAGGCCGGACACACAGAAATCAGAGCTGGAGGTGGAGGCGGTGCTGTGAAATATCAGATATAGAAAATAGTTACAGTATTAAAGATACTTTACAGAGATTAAAGTAGAACCAATAAAATAATAATATGTTCTGTAGCACTTCGTATTATGTGCATCCTTTTCTGAAAGGATGTCCTTCCAGTCCATATTCCATGTTTTGGAGAAGAAAAAGGCTAAGGCCCAGAGGCACTGTGAGGTGGGGGTGTTGCAGGCAAGTGGGG
>NW_017306912.1:133857-156902 GCF_000935625.1 Nanorana parkeri
CACATGGGGCAGTATTCCCAATAGTATGACTAGGTACTATCAGCTGTCCTATTACTTCATGTTGCGTGATCGGGTCATGAAGGCTAATGTGAGTAATCATGTTTGAGTGACCACCAGCTCTGGTCAGGGTTGTATTTAAGGAGAAGCAGGAGAGCCTCACAGGAGGGACACCAAGGCAGTAAAGTAAAACCTCCAACAAGGACAGAAGTCCTCAGAAATGACTCTGAATGATTTGTCAATGCTGGTAAATCCTCAACACAGTTGGGTGTCACCATTCCCAACATGGAGACCTACAGGAGTCCAGAAGTAAAGTCCCTCCTGAGCACTGGGGTCTTTTCCAAGGGTTAAGCCAACATCATCTGCACAGGGGCTCTGGCACTGTAATGAGTACAGGGGGCACCACACACTCTGTTATAGTATAGTGCCGATATGAGAATGACTATCTACCCTCTAACCTTCCTGGGGGGAGTTGACTGAGCTACATTCCCCTGCCTACAAGGAGCAGACATGTTCGGCTTGCAAAAGAAAACTCGGCCTCTTTGGGGTAGAAGGTGTCTTCATTCACCAACCATGAGGATCAGGGTAACCTGGTCTGCACACCACAAGGGACTTGTTATTATCCCTACCAGAGCCACCACATGTAAACAAGGTGGCTGTATCACACCAATACTCCCTTGTTTCTCAACTTCTAGGAAAGCCATGATGTAAGACCGGTGAAATAGCTGGATGTCCTTCCAGTCCATATTCCGCTTTTTAAAGGCTAAGGATCAGAGACACTGCGAGGTGGAAGTGTTACAGGCACTGGGGGCAAGGGAGTAAGGTGTTGTGGCAATTCATAGGGAGTGCAGGAAGGACAATGAAATGGCAAAGGTGATCGGTGATACCTGGTTCTGGGCTCCAGCAGTTCCTGCCACAGATATCACAACACTTCTGCTTTCCAGAGCAGTCATCGTCACTTTTGCAGGTATAAGAAGCCCTAATGCACTTGATTGTTTGAGATGATGGACAACGACCAGATTTGGCTGTGGAGAGAGGACGGAGAGAGTCAGTGACATTGTACCCAACATACACAAGACAACTGGCTCATTTCATTAAGATTTATACCAGGATAATGATCTTTATTTCATCGATGTAACTGTCATTTCCAAACCTCTTTGGACTGGCAAAAAATGACTGTCACTTTTTTTTTTTTTTTTAAAGGGTCCTTATGCTGGGGTTCTACACCTATGAATTGAGCCTGATGTGCCAGAGAGAGTAAACAGGGACAAAGGGTGAGGATTTCCATGCAAAGACAATATGACATGGGGTTCCCCTTTTCACATCAAAGCCTCCCCTTTCGCATTATTATTATTATTATACAGGATTTATAGAGCGCCAACAGTTTGCGCAGCGCTTTACAATATAAGCCCACCTGCGCCATGGAAACGCATGATACTGTGCGAAGAGGCACCCCTGACAAAGACAGACAGCACCCCAGGGTGCTCTGGCACCTAGTTGAAAAAGGCTGAAAATACTGTTGTTAAAAGTTGAAAAATGTGGGTGATAATAAAAAATAATTAATTATTAAAAGTTATTCACAAAAAAATTAGAAAAAATGAACCCCCAGGACAGGAGCCATTAAAAGAAAACACCAAAAATATCTTAATTTCTCCTCCTCCTTGACTCCAATGCATTTGACAAAATTACATATCACAATTGTTGGCAAATATATCAATAAAAATTTGGTTTTGCTCATGCCTACTCACCATGGGACTAGCAGCTATTGCACAGGACGTGACAGGTTAGGTCAGTAGTGACAGACTGTCCAACCAAGCCACAAATGTAGATGAAGAGCACGAAAATAAACAGGCAGAGTAAACATGTTTGACCTTATCTTCTAATGTCCTGAGCCCTTTGTGTATTATAGAGGGTATGGTAACCTTGGGCTGGAGGTCCTGACACAGACATACAGCACTGAAGAGCAAAGGGAAACCTGAGGCAAAATAAGGGGACTTCTACCTGAGTTCTACCTGGGCACAGTCTTTGGTCACTTGCTAGGACCACTGCCTAGAGTATTCCCAATAGTGTGAATATGGACTATCAGCTGTCCTATTACCTATTACTCCCTCTTGTTGGATCGAGTGACCACCAGCTCTGGTCAGGGTTATATTTAAGGAGAAGCAGTTCAACCTCACCAAGGCAGTAAAGTAAACCCTCCAACAAGGACAGAAATGTAAGACTATACCTGGCTTTGCAAGTGCTTCTGCGCATGTGCATAGGCCTGTCTTCCGCATTTGCGGGAAACATGCGCTATTGCGCATGCACACTCAACGGAACGTGCGCGCGAAGACGCGCCAACGTGGCGCACAGGGAGTGACGCAGCTTCCCTGAATAGATGGTCCTATTTAAACTTGCCTGTCTTATGGATCATTGCTGAATGGTCTTTCAGCTCCTGTGTGTGTTCCTGTGCCTCTCCCTGTTCCAGTGCTCTGCTGCTTTGACCCGGATCTCCTAGACTACGCCTGACTGCTGCCCGCCCCTGACCTCTGATTGCTCCTAGACTACTCTTCTGCCTGCTGCTTCTGTACTTCGCTGCCCGATCGGTGTTAACCCTGGCCTGCCTGACTCCGTCCTGCTCCAACCGTGTTCCTGGTGATCATTCCAGCTGCATCTACTCCTGCTTCCTTGGAGACCAGCTTCGGGACTTACCCAGGCACAGTACCCTGCACCCTCTGGCACCGGTGCTGCTCTCTGTCCTCTAAGTCCCACTCTCAGGGGTGCGGGACAAGAGTTGCAAAGGAGGCCTCCTCATCCACTCGGTTCTCTACCAGGTACGTGATAAGAAGTCCTCAGAAATGACTCGGTAAGCTGGGAAATCCCCCACTCAGTTGGATGCCACCGTTCAGTGGAGGCATACAATAGTCCAGAAGTAAAAGTCCCTCTTGAGTAGGTGGCCACTGGGGTCTTTTCTAAGTGTTAAGCCAACATCATCTGCGCAGGGGCTCTGGCAATGTAATGAGTACAGGGGACACCACACACCCTGTTATAGTTTAGTGGTGATACTAGAGAGCGATTGTCTACCCTCTAACCTCCCTGGGGGGAGCTGTCTGAGCTACATTCCTCTGCCTACACTGGAGCACACTTGTTCTGCTTGCAAGAGATCACCTGGCTTCTTCCCGGTGGAAGGTGTCTTCATCCACCAGCCTCATGTGTCGTCAGGGGCACCTGGTCCGTACACCACCAGGGACTTGATCTTGTCCCCACCAGAGCCACCACGTGTAACATGGCGGGTGATCACCTTATGTATCACACCAATACTACCTTGCTTCTCAACGTCTAGTAAAGACCACTGGAAGACCAGTGAAGAAGCTCGATGTCCTTCCACTCCATCTTTTGATTTTTGCAGAAGAACACAAATATCTACAGGTTCATGGCCGAATCATTGTACCCCTCCAGGTACTGGTACTTAGAATCCTCCTACCACCTGACAGGTAAGGGCAATCATCATGGACAGTTGTGTGCTTCCAGCTTTGTCACCCATTTCCCAATGCCCATCCAGCATTTTGTTTGCACAGTCTCCATTGACAATACAATAGATCATGGAGGGTTTAGGGAGGAAGTATGTCAGCAACATCCTTATGGGCTTAGGATATTTCACTGAATTAGAATGAGATGATAGATGCTACAACCCAAAACTGAACAATGAATGTTGGGCGGAGCTGAACCAGTCCACTAAGCTATGAGGGTCGTTAAAGCTTCCAGAACTTCAGACAAAAATAACAAGGTAACAATGAATAGTTCATTAAAAGATAACATAACAAATCCAGCTTTTTCTGCAATATTCCTCCTCCGTCCAGAGATTTCCATCGCACTACTTTTTCCTACCACTAGATGTCCTCAGACAATGTTGTCAGCTGTGAGAGCCAATGAGAGCTGAAAATAAGAGCATCTTGTCTGAAAGTAGTGTTCATGACCAAAAATAACACACATGTTCTAGATTAGAAACTGAGCCTAAACTTTCATATTTGGAACCCTCTTTGTCACCTGTTTGGGCGTTCACACATGATTGTCCGTCTCCGGAGGGGCAGCATTTCTCCCGCGTCTTGCAGTCTGAGTTCCGGCTGCACTTTACAGAACTACATTGGAGGGAGTCGGACTGAGCTCCATCATTCTTGGGACAAGTCCCCTTCAGCTCTGCAGAAAGAACATTGAAAACTGTCAGCAAATGACTCGTAAGGAGAAGATAAGCCAAAGTGCTCTGGGAATCCTTGATCATGTATTATATTGAACCACAGTTTATGCAATAGGTGGTACCTGGCTCCGGGTTCCAGCAGGTCCTCCCGCATATTTTGCAGCACTTCTGACTTCCAGGGCAGTCACTGTCTGTGGTACAGTTATCGGTGGGCTCTGGACGGCACTTTGCTTTTATGTCCGGGCAGCGGCCGGCTCTGACTGCAGACAGAGGACAGAGGCAATGGTCAGTGATGGCTCTATAGGGCAATGCTATCACAGGGCGCTCAGGGCCTTACCTTTCTCCGGGGGCACGCACAACACTCCGCAGTTACCGAAGCAACAACATTTCTTGGATGTGGGACACTGGCTGTCATTTTGACACTCGGGACGACCGGGTTTGGAGTAAGGACAGACAGAAGAATCGAAGGCCGGACACACAGAAATCAGAGCTGGAGGTGGAGGCGGTGCTGTGAAACATCAGATACAGAAAATAGTTACATACTCAGATTAAAGTAGAACCAATAGAATAAAAATATGTTCTGTAGCACTTAATATTATGCGCATCTTCAATGACAGTTTTGTCTTAGTCCCTCTGCAAAGTCCCACAAATACCTGTTGTTTGTGCTAGTGAAGTCCACCTAATTCAGCTTCCTGTAATGGGGTTACAATGTTGCACTGTTCAAAACAGAGTTGTCACCCCCATTTAGGCTGCCTGCCTGCTGGCACTACAGTGAGATGAATCAGCACCTGGCCACACCCAGCCCCGCCCACTGCTTTCTGGAATGACAACACTGCCAGTGCTGCTGAAACCCTCCCACTGTGAACTGCAGTGTCTAGGAGGGGGAGTGTGTGAGACACAAATGAAAAAGAATCTGGCTCTGCAACACGGTATCCAGGAGAAAGGTTCATGAATCATGCTATGAAGTATCCATCTGCACAGTGACACAATGGTTACCCAACGGAACACAGCTGGGGCCTCATTCATTTGAAATTCCTCAACTGGGGGAAGGCCACAAAAAAGGAGAAGGAACCGGATGGGAATTAAAATAGAAACTAGAAATGTTCATTCTAAGCCTTCCACCATAGCTGCCCACTCTCCATTCATCTAACTTTGAGCTAAATCTTCTGTCCAACCCCCAACACTAACTCTTATCTACTAAGTTATTTACCCGAACTCTAAATCTTCACACCCACCCTCAACCACCTAACATCTAACCCGAAGCCTTAGCCATAACTCTAACCCCCAACCTAACATCTAACCCTCAACCTAACATCTAACCCTAAGCCCTAGCCATAACTCTAGCCTTCAACCTAACATCTATTCCTCAACCTAACATCTAACGCTAAGCCCTAGCCATAACTCTAACCCTCAACCTAACATCTAACCCGAAGCCTTAGCCATAACTCTAACCCCCAACCTAACATCTAACCCTAAGCCCTAGCCATAACTCTAACCCTCAACCTAACATCTAACCCGAAGCCTTAGCCATAACTCTAACCCCCAACCTAACATCTAACCCTCAACCTAACATCTAACCCTAAGCCCTAGCCATAACTCTAACCCTCAACCTAACATCTAACGCTAAGCCCTAGCCATAACTCTAACCCTCAACCTAACATCTAACCTTCAACCTAACATCTAACCCTAAGCCTTAACTCTAACCCTCAACCTAACATCTAACCCTCAACCTAACATCTAACTCTAAGTCCTAGCCATAACTCTAACCCTCAACCTATCATCTAACCCTAAGCCCTAGCCATAACACTTGTAATACAGAAAAAATGGTCACCAGCACTCCAAGTTTTCTTCAAAACGAAATCCTTTTATTCATTCTTGCCGGTCATATCACCATGCATGGCTATAGAATGGTAATATGCAAGTATTTGGCGGCGCCATCTGCAGCCACTTCAGCACCCCCCAAATTATATGGGACTTCTCGGTCAGGAGTGCGGTGGGACTCTCTATTTGACTCTAGCAATAATACTAACCCTCAACCTAACACGTAACCCTAAATCCTAGCCATAACTTTAACCTAAAGCCCTAGCAATAACTCTAACCCTCAACCTAACATCTAATTCTCAGTCCTAGCCATAACTAGGGATGCACCGATACCGTTTTGTCGGTATCAAGTACGAGTACTGATATTTATTTTTCGGTACTTGCTGATACTGAGTAGTACCAATACCAGTACTTCTGGTAGCATGGAGCTCATTAGTGTGTCATTACCAATACCTGCACCTGGCTTCTTTTTGCTAGGGAAGCTGGCTCCATGCTGTTTGGCCAGCTCAATGCTGAATGACCAGGAAGCCAGAGTCCCATTCAATCAGCATGGAGCCAGCTTCTCGGCCAATTAGGAAGCCGGGAGATGGGTCATCACCCGTGGCCCAGCTTCCTGATTGGCCGGGGAGCCGGCTCCATGCTGATTGGCTGGGTAGCCGACTCCATCTTCCCTCGCGGCATCGGAGTAAGTATCGGAGTATTTGGGCGAGTATGAGTACTCACCCAAATACTTGGCAGCGGCACCAATACCGCTATTAGTATCGGTATCGGTGCATCCCTAGCCATAACTCTAACCCTCAACCTAACATCTAACCCAAAGCCCTAACCATAATTATAACTCTCAACCTAAGATCTAACCCAAAGCCCTAGCCATAACTCTAACTCTCAGCCCAACTCCTAACAATCTACATAACCTGCTAAAAAAAAACCCTATCATCAATGTTTACCGGCTAAGTAACCTACCTGAACTCTGAAGCCCATCCCCCTATTTTTAAGTCCAGCCCTAATTTACCAAATAAGGTGTTTCCAGCACTGAGACATGAGCATTGCTTGTGTGGCTTGCCTAATAACTCCTTTACCTCTTTCATCCTGTGCTTTAACCCCGTCATCACCATCCCTCCACATGTGACCTGTACATGAACCCCTTCACCTCCTCCTCCCTCTATGTATGTTCTGTACATTGAATGTATCTCGTGCACCATTACCGAGCCCCATGTTTCCATCCCCTCAATACCAGCAAGTTTCCTTATTTCCAAAACATTGTGGCAAAAATTGAGATCACCTTGGGTGGTGCCTACCACAAAAAAGGGTTCCTTACCACAAAAAACAAAGTCTCTACCTGAGTCATGGATGGTCAAACTATCACAGCGCTGAAAAACTGTGCAATGGCCGGGTAATGAAGAGCTATATACAGGTTGGCACTGAAGTGGTTAATAGGTGTTTTGTCTGTGTACTCAGCTTTCCCGGACATCAGCTTTACCAGGATACGGGTTAGATGGATTGCACCTCTAAACACAATGAAGTGTTTCAGTCTGAGCGTCTTAATCATACCCAGTATACTGTGAAGTAGAACGCCAGGCAGGTTTAAAAGGCTCAAATCATTATCACATCAATAAATGTGTAAGTATCTGAATTGTATCCAGTATTATAGAGGCGGAAGAAGCAATACAAAGCCAATCAGAAGCATGCTGATAGAAGAAGAGAGGAGAGAGCAGAGTGACAGAGAGATCTGCTTTCAAACTTTAAAAAAAACACTTTTTTCTGTTACAGAGATTTAATTGAAGTATTTGGAGGAAAAATAGAAAAAGGGCGAAAAGAGAAAAACATCGCTGAGCTTATTCATCCAGCGAAACTGCAGGCACATCCATTGTGTGCGAGTCAACCAGCCGCTGGGAGAATGGGGCAAAAAGAAAAGGTTCTTAGTGTAACTGATCTTCATGTTCTTCAATTGGTTCCTTCATATAGAACAGAGCGCGGAGAAGGAGAAGAAGGACAAGAAGAAGAAGAGAAGGGGGAGAAGAAGATGGAGGAGGAGGAGAAGGAGGAGAAGGACAAGAAGAGAAGGAGGAGGAGAAGGAGGAAAAGGTGGAGAAGGAGAAGAGAAGGTGGAGAAGGAGAAGAAAAAGAGGAGAAGGAGAAGAGGAGGGGGAGAAGAAGGAGAAGAAGATGGAGGAGGAGGAGAAGAGAAGGAGGAGGAGAAGGAGGAAAAGGTGGAGAAGGAGAAGAGGAGGAGAAGAAGAAGAAAGAGAAGGTGGAGAAGGAGAAGAGGAGGAGCAGAAGGAGAAAAGAAGGAGGACAAGAAGGAGAAGGTGGAGGAGAAGAGGAGAAGAAGAGAACGAGTAGGAGAAGGAGGAGAAGAAGAGGAGGAGAAGGAGAAGAAGAAGAGAAGAGAAGGAGGAGAAGGAGAAGAGAAGGAGGAGGGGAAGGAGAAGAGAAGGATAAGAAGAAGGAGAAGAAGAAGGAAAAGAAGGAGAAGAGAAGAAGTAGGAGGAGAAGAAGGAGAAGTGGAAGGAGAGGAGAAGGAGGAGGGGAAGGAGAAGAGAAGGAGAAGAAGGAAAAGAAGGAGAAGAGAAGAAGTAGAAGGAGGAGAAGAAGGAGAAGTGGAAGGAGAAGAGAAGGAGGAGGGGAAGGAGAAGAGAAGGAAAAGAAGGAGAAGAGAAGAAGTAGAAGGAGGAGAAGAAGGAGAAGTGGAATGAGAAGAGAAGGAGGAGAAGGAGAAACATTTTTGTTACTTTTTACAATTTATTTTATCCCTTAAAATATATAAAAGGAAAAAAACTCTCTCCATCTCTCTCTCCATCTATCTACTACGTATCTCTCTCCCAGTAGGCTTAACCCACCACACCTTTTAGGGCTCTGTACAGGCACGTCTGGAAGATTACAATTGTATGATGTGCGTGTGGCAATATAGGGATGTGATCTCTGACAGCCTTGCCGTGTAGTATTTGTTTTGTCCTCTTCTCTTGCAAGCCTCTTGCAGAATATTGTGCCTTGGGACAATCTGTATTTCATCACCTGTCAGACTGCAGAATGTCCTGTCTGTCTTGTCAGCTGGCCAAGCCCTGGTGAGCTTGTTGTCAGTGGGTTAGACCGAAACAGGGAGTCATTGTTCCAAAAATATCCTTCTCCCTCCTTTCCCATGTAAACTGGCTTTGAACCTGTGGTGAGGCCACAAAGGTTGATGCCTGGCACTAGATGATGTGATCCTCCAAGTGTACCTGGCAGCCATATTTAAATAGTTTATTTAGTACAGGTATTTACATAGCGCCGACAATTTACGCAGCACTTTTACATAGAACACATTCACATCAATGCCCTCCCTCAAGGAGCTTACAATCTAAGGTCACTATCCCACATACAAGGACATTTTAGACAGGAGCCAATTAACCTTCCAGCATGTCTTTGGAGTATATGGGCCTGAAAGGTCCTGCTAAAGTAAGAGAGCTGGAGGGCAGTAACATCCCAATCTCCTGCTTTGTGGCCGCCATGCTCCAGTAGATGCTGCGTGATGCTCCTGGATGCTGAGACCTGCCAACAACTGCTAGCTGAGGAGCTGTATGAGCTACATGAGTTCGAGTAATATACATCCTCCTTTCCCACCTTCCTTGTAATAAACCAGAACTGCAATAAAGAGTGCAATGCCATTCATTTTTAAGCTAGATACAAGTGGAATATCTGGGGACAAGGTAATCCTAAAGAGGGGTAATCTTATGACACCTATAGGTGGAGGCACTATAGATTTAAAGGAGAACTATGGGGTAAATGTTTTTCCCCATAGTTCTCCTAAGGGTAACGGGAGGACACAAACTAGCGTCCTCCCGTGACCCAAAGCTCAGTATACCGCGAGCTGCAGCTCACTATATACTGAGACCGCCGCAGCCGGGACGGATCCCGACATTACTGTCGAGATCCACCCAGCTGCGTGATTGACAGCTGGCTCTGCCTATCTAGAGGCAGAGCCAGCTGTACCCGCCCCCCCCGTCCGTTCCACCCGTCAGTGCTGGAGGATCGGAGCGGGGAGGCGGGGAATCCCTGAAGGGAGCCGTGAGTGACAGTCACGGCTCTCTGCAGGGACATGATCGAGAAGTGAGCGAGCGGCGACGGTATGTGTTCGCTCACTTCACGATCTATTGAGTTGACGTGTGACAGTTTCATTGTCACACGTCGGCTCCAACTATGAGGATGGGTGAAAATCACCCCCCTCATAGTTCTCCTTTAATGACTCAGGAAAGTAGCTGTAACTTGCACTTAGTGGAGACTTAGGATCCTTGGTACCCCGGAACTAAAGTGTGAGTGGATGTAAGGATTGCAATCATGTCATTATCATGCCCCGATAAAGAAACTATCATGCAATCAATGTGATTATCACAGGCTCACCACGTGCCAGGATTGTTTTTGACACTCAAACTGGTCTGTACAACAAAATAATTTTTACTAATAAAGCTGAAATCAAACAAACAAGTATTTCCAGAACAGACAGACAGGCAGTAAAAACAGTAGTGCCCTTAGATTGGTGCTAAGTGCGTAAAATACCCCCTCTTACATTGATGGTCAGTGGTGAAGAAACCCCTTACATTTATGGTTAGTGAAAAAGAGCTCCTTTATGTTCGTGGTCAGTGGCAAAGTGACCCCTGACAATGGGGACAAGTGAAGAAGGACCCCCCCCCGACAATGGTGACCAGTGGAGAAGGCCCCCCCTGACAATGGTTACCAGTGGAGAAGGCCCCCCCATGACAATGGTGACCAGTGGAGATGGGCCCCCTTACATTGATTGTCAGTGGAGAAGGAACTTCTTACATTGGTCATCAGTGGAGAAGGGCCCCCTATGCATTGGACCTTTTTACATTGGTCAGCAGTGGAAAAGAGCCTCCTTAAAGTCATCCGAGTTGAAGGGACCTCTTGTATTGGTTGTCAGTGGAACCATGCCTCCATACATTGTTGGTCAGCGGAGAAGAACCCATCTTACATTAGAGGTATGTGAAAAAGGGCTCCCTTACATTGTTGGTCAGTAGAGAAGAGCCCTTCTTAAATTGGTGGTCTGTGCAAAAGTGTTTCTTACATTGTTATTCAGAGAAAAGAATGTCCCCCTTACAGACAGCTGGCCCTGAGTGGTGTTAGGGCCAATACTATACGGGCATCATCAGGTACGGTCATCAGTCATCAGTCCACCCCCACCCCCTGTGGTCATATAGAACACTGATGGAGAAAGACTGAGAAACAGCCGTTACAGTATAGAACAGTAAATGTGAAAATATTTTTAGGTAAAGTTTACAGGTATAACTTCCTGAAGATACCCTACAAATCCCCCTAAAAGTGCCTCCTGCTCTCAGTAAAGTTACACAGTCAGGTTGAAAAAAGACACAAGTCCATCGAGTTCAACCTATAGAGATAAGAGGAGAAAAAAAAAGCCTAAAACAGAACACTATGCCCACAGTTACCCCCCTTCAGCCCCCCGGTCACTGTACACGGCTGCTGCTGCCACTGACCTGCAGACAGACATGGTGTCCAAGTACACACCGCGCAGAAGATGAGAGCCATGAGGACGGGGATCCAGGATGACGCCATGATGTCTCTGGATGTGATCTCCAGCTCCTCTGATCAGAACACGTAACACCTGCAGAACCGGGTGAAACAAATATATAAAAGATCCTGCTGACACCCTCCCGTGACATCACAGTGACAACCTCCCAGGATTGCAGAACACCGTGCAATATCTGGGAACACAGAGAAGGTGGAGAAAGCAATGTACCAGGAGGTTAACTCTTTCACTGCAGGGTAAGGGCCAAGTAAGGGAAATTCATGGGGGCAGGTTTTGTGCCATAATTAAGGCGAAAGCAAGAAAAGGAGCTGAAAATTGGCATTCTCATCAACTAAATTAACGAAAAAGCAGATATGGCACAAGGAAAAAGTAAGGACACCTTCACATTTACCACCAGTCATGAAATTTGAACCAGGTTTTCCAGATTAGATGCCAATATCTGAAACCTCCTTGGGGAGTACGCAAGTGGAACTCGTCTTATTCAAACCTCATACTTCTATACAGGGCCGGATTTCCCACAAGGCCAACCAAGGCCCGGCCTTAGGGTTGCCACCTGTCCAGGATTCACATGGACAGTCCGGGTTTTGAATGCTGTGTCCAGGTTTCATGGCAGCACAACTGGGCACAAGATATCAGGCAGACAGGGGCAACCAAAATTGAGATAGGGGCTACTGGCCCCCCACTGAAAATAGTCTCAACTGTGATATTTACATATGAATGGGCGACACTATTTACATATGAAAAAGCCGTGACTCGTTCTCCCCCAAAAATGTCCGTGAGTCGCTAGAGTGTTCGGGTTTTGCTTGAAGAAAAGGTGGCAACCCTACCCGGCCTTGGGGCAGCAGGGGTGTGGAATTTCCGACCTCCTGACGCCCGGGACATGCAGATCCAGGCACCGGGCGGGTAGTTGTTTTCTACCTGCTTGTATAGAAGGAAGATCACCAGCACTCAAATCCTTGTGTATATTTATTGTGCAACAGCGTCACATATATCCAATAGCCAATGCTTCGGGGCCACGCAGGGTGCATTCATCAGGGCGACATGGTGAGTCATGCCACTGTAAGAAAAATAGGATCTCAAATGACTTCCAATTTGTCCAGGACTGACCGACCCAGCAAATTCAGCCCAAGAGCGAACCAATCGAATGAGTCTCGAAGAAGTCAAAATTTAATTGCAGGTTCTACAGGCAACTCTTCCAACAGCTGGGAGCATCAAAGTGCGCTCATCTATAATTAGAGATTACGCCATCTTAACCTGCGTGGGAGGCGTGCCAGGAAAAAAAGTGTCTGCTTTCCAAAGAAAACATTAGCACAAGACAACAGTTTGCCATCGAACATTTATTCAGAGACCGGACCTTCCGGAACAAAGTGTTGTGGACTGATCAATCAGAGATAGAGATGTTTGGTCAGCCATAACATTCTGACCGAGGAGAGGTAAAAGTGAATAACATTGATTATCTGGTTACAATGACACCTGGAAGCGGGGGGAAATATTACAATGACACCTGGGAGTGGGGGGATATATTACAATGACACCTGGGAGTGGGGGGATATATTACAATGACACCTGGGAGTGGGGGGATATATTAGGCAGGAAGTGAACATTTTGTCCCTGAAGTTGATGTGTTGGAAGCAGAACAAATGGGCAAGCGTCAGGATTTAAGCAACTTTGACAAGGGTCAAATTGTGATTCTAGACGACTGGGTCTGAGCAACTCAAAAACTGCGGCATTTGTGGGATGTTCCCGGTCTGCAGTGGTCAGGACCGACCAGAAGTGGTCCAAGGAAGGACAACCGGTGAACTGATGACAGGGTCATGGGCAGTCAAGTCTCATTGATGCATGTGAGGGGCGAAGTCTGGCCCGCGTAGTCCGATCCAATAGAAGAGATACTGTAGTTTGTATTGCTGAAAAAGGTAATACTGGTTGTGATAGAAAGGTGTCTGAACACACAGAGCATCGCAGCTTGTTGTGTATGGGGCTGAGTAGCCACAGACTGGTCAGGGTGCCCATGCTGACCCGTGCCCACTCGCAAAAGTGCCTACAATGAGCATGTGAGCATCAGAACTGGAACACGGAGCAATGGAAGAAGGTGGCCTGGTCTGATGAATCATCATGTGGATGGCCGGGTGTGTCACTTACCTGGGGAAGAGATGGCACCAGGATGCACTATGGGAAGAAGAAAGCCGGCGGAGGCAGTGTGATGCTTTGGGCAATGTTCTGCTGGCAAACCTCGCGTCCTGCCATTCATGTGGATGGATGGTTGACACATACCACCGACCTAAACATTTTCACTGACCAAATCCACCCCTTAAGGGCCTGTTCACACGACGTCCGTTTTCTGTGCTGACCTGATCCGTACGCTCCTGCACTAAAAATGCATCCCAATGTGTTTTATGGGCTACAGTTCTCACGTGTGCAGTGCGTTCAGGTTACGACAGGAAAAATACTGCATGTCACATTTTGTACGGTCAGGATACGGTCTGGAAATGCAAAACGCGTCAAAAACGCACTGCACTGCAGCTAACATACTGACAGCCCCACTCCAGCAAAAAAAAACTTTTACTGGAACGCATCAAAACCGCGGCCAAAACACATAGCACCGCGTCTGCAGATCCGCACCTGATCAGGACCTGAAAATCATGTGAACAGGCCCTCAGGGAAACAGTATTCCTTGATGGCAGTGACCTCTTTCAGCAGGATAATGCGCCCTGCCACACTGCACACATGATTCAAGAATTGTTTGAGGAACACAACAATGAGTCTGAGGTGTTGACTTGGCCTCCGAATTCTCAGGATCTCAGTCCAATCAAGTATCTGTGAGAACGTGCTGGAAAAACAAGTCCGATCCGGGGAGGCCCCACCTCGAAACAGGACTTAAAGGATCTGCTACTGACGGCTTGGTGTCAGATACCACAGCACACCATCAGAAGCCTAGTGGAGTCCATGCCTTAATGGGTCAGGAAAAGGGGGACCTACTCAATGTTAGGTGGGTAGTGATAATGTTATGGCTAATGGGTATATACAGTATCTCCCAGAAGTGAGTGTACACCCCTCACATTTTTGTAAATATTTTATATCATGTCATGTGACAACACTTATACTTTGACCGCTAGTGACCGCTAGCTCCGTCCCCAACTGTTTACAGTTGTAACAGGTGAGCCATGGTTGGGCAGAGTCTGTGGTCAGGTGCAAGGCTTTAGCCCCAAAATGATTCTTCTCTTGTTCAATATCTTCAGTCAGGTAAACGTGGACATTTAAAGGGGTGTGAAGGTTGCGGGGACCACGAGCTCCGTTTCTTGTTACAGACACGAAGGTTGCTCAGTTCAGATTGCTGCATGACGAGATCAACAAGAAGATCGGTAAATATTATTCAGGAGAAGACTGTTACCTAATGTACACGGCCCGAGGAACATGTCATCAACATGGCAAGGGGGAGAATGGAGGAGGGGAAAGAGAAAGGAAAGGGGGGATGGAGGAGGGGAAAAAGAAAGGAAAGGGGGGATGGAGGAGGGTAAAGAGAAAGGAAAGGGGGGATGGAGGAGGAGAAAGAGAAAGGAAAGGGGGGATGGAGGAGGGGAAAGAGATAGGTGGTCTTCAGAGACGGGGTCACACCTGGGGCTGTTCAACGGCTTCGTACCCAGATAACGCTCTGGTCAGGAATGTGCCACAATGCCAGTGCCAGAAGGGCACACCTCAGGCAGGCTCTGGATGCCCAATCCAGCAGGGTCAAGTCATGGCCTCCAAAGCCATTGATGATGAAACGGCAATCCGGAGAGCTGCGACGTAGAGGCCAGCCTAAGCAGAGGTGTAGCAAAGAATCTGGACTGATATTCTAAAGAGAAAAAGCAGTGAAGGAAGATTACCAAAATGATTGTAGACTGAGATGATGAGGAGTCCACCCTCCTAGGACACTAGCCAAAAAAATGAGCCACGCTGAATAGAATAGAGGAGGGGTTTTACGGTGGCTTACAATTGTCCCATCCTCCTGTACGTGGCAGTATATGTCCAATGTTTCTGACCAGTGCACAAAGCAAGCTCCATAAAGACATGGATGGGGGAGTTTGCGGTGAAGGAACTTGACTGTCCTGCTCAGAGTCCTGACCTCTGTGCACCTTTCGGAAGAATTAGAGCGGAGACTGCGAGCCCGGCCTTCTCCCCCAACATCAGTACCTGACCTCACAAATGGTCCAACATTCCCATAGACACACTCCTAAACCTTGTGGATGCCTTCCCAGAAGAGGCGGAGCTGTTATAGCGGCAAAGGGCAGAGCCAACCCAACGCTGAACCCTACGGACTAAGACTGGGATGCCATTAAAGTTCACGTGCATGTAAACGCCGGCGTCCCAATACTTTTGGTAATATAGTGTATATCTGTCTCTCGATACTCGCACATCCTTGCTTTACAAGCGTTAAAAACAAGACACAGAATTCCCAGAGTCAGGTATCTAATACAACAAGACTTCATCTCATTTCCCAGTTTCACCAATTCCAACATTACACTGGGCCTCCGGTACCGGATGAGTCTCTGCTCTGATCACTCGTTCAGCTTGAACCACTTACCTATACAAACCAGTATTTGTGGTGAGAAGAAAGTGAACGTGTGAAAAGGAGACGAGAGCGCCACCTTGTGGCCGGATAAAAGACTACACAATAGTCATATCTCAGTCACCTAAACTATACGTCTTAGTCCTGACTATGGTAATAGAAGAAATCGCGTACAGTGGAGAGTCCCTTTAATGAAATGACACGAATACATGTTATTGTGAACACATTTCTAGCTTTATTCATATAACGCTGGGACATTCTGCATTCGTGTACAGAGAACATGATCCGTGTATGTCTAATGTATGTCTAATGTCCGCTCAGAAAGGTTCAGTATCAGAACACAAAGGGAACTCGGCTGTAATCTGGAGGATAAAGATTCTCATGATTCCTCTACTTGACCTCCGAGGAGGAAGTCGCCACCTACGCTACGCACACAATGGTGACACCCAATGCGCCGGTCTGCGATTCCTTTGTACGTGACGTTGAGTCATTTACTATTCTCTACCTACATTTCATGTTTCAGCATTTGGCGGATGTTGGATCTCTTTTCTCTGCTGGACTCCAGTGATGGGACCATGTTCCTCCGTCTTACTCCCCCCTACTGTGGCCAAGGGACTCCCACCATCTTATATTACAGATGATGTAACGGGGTCAGAGACCACAAGATGATTTAACATTAGCCAGGAAAGTTCCTTCTTCGTGCCTCTCTGAACTGGATTCACTGGGGCCTGACTTCTATGGTTAAAGGAGAATTATGAGGCGAGTGCTTTTTATTCAGCCTCATAATCTGAACCGACCGGTGGCAATGAGACTGTTGCAGGTCGGCTCAGTAGATCGGGAAGTGAGCGAACACATACCGGCGCTCGCTCACTTCTCGATCCTGTCACTGCGGAGAGCCGTGACAGGGGAGGGGCTGGATTCTCCCCTCCCGTCTGATCCTCCAGCGCTGACTGGCGGAATGGACGGGGGAGGGGAGGGTACAGCTGGCTCTGCCTCTAGATAGGCAGAGCCAGCTGTCACTCACGCAGCTGGGCGGATCTCGACATCGATGTCGGGATCCGCTCCGGCTGCAGCGTCTCAGTATACCGCGAGCTGTAGCTTCCTATATACTGAGCTTAGGGTGACGGGAGGACGCTAGTTTGTGTCCTCCCGTTACCCTTCGGAGAACTAGGGGGAAAAGCCCTGACCCCATAGTTCTCCTTTAAGCACCACCAATGGCAGTACCCATTGGCCTCGGAGGCTGGACAGTAGGCAGGGATCAGACTCAAGTAAGGGCTCATTCGCACTATGGCGTTGTGGCAACGCATACTTTACTGCAATGCACATTAAGGGCTACGCTCACCTTTTGCACCACGATTCATGTTATAGATATTCAGGTTGTAACATAGTGTGAATCTATTATTTTTTCCTCAAAAAAGTGGACCTTGCCTTTAAATGTGTTGGTGCAGTGTGGTTCCATTCATACTGAGTGCCACCCCAATGCACCTTCCAAAACATATGTGTTGCAACGCGGTCGTAAAATGTTGGGTGCACCACACGGGAACCCACTTTAGTGCATTGCAACACACGTTCATTGGAAGATACATTGGGGTCCCATGCAAAATGAATAGTGCTGCATCACACTGTCCTGCATGGGTTTCTGTAAAGCGCACAGTACAACACATAGAGTTAATGGGCCGTCAGAGTAGACCTAGGCCCAAGACCCCAGAGTAGGCCCTAGACCCCAGAGTAGGCCCTAGACCCCAGAGAGTAGACACTAGAGTAGACCCAGACCCGAGAGTAGACCCGAGAGTAGACCCTAGACCCGAGAGTAGACCCTAGACCCGAGAGTAGACCCTGGACCCGAGAGTAGACCCTAGACCCGAGAGTAGACCCGAGAGTAGACCCGAGAGTAGACCCTAGACCCGAGAGTAGACCCTAGACCCGAGAGTAGACCCTAGACCCGAGAGTAGTCCCAGACCCAAGAGTAGACCCAGACCCGAGAGGTGCACAAAAGAGGGCTGTCCTGGCTAACAAAGGTAACAGCCGCCATCTTAAGGGGTTTCCTCTCAGGAAGAAACTCCTACTTTGATACTACAGAGCTCCAGCATACACCAAACATTCTGGGTGGCCCCTCTGCCAGCCATATGGACACGACTGTTCAATGTTACCAATGTTTTTTCCCCCTAAAAATAACCCCAAAAACTCCCTGAAACAGAAAATCTCAGAAGTTGGACCCAACGGACCATTTATTAGAATTGTCAGTTGCTCAGTTTTCATCAAAGGATCATTTTAAAGGTAAAACAAAATGGCTCCAACAGAAGACAGTGCGGCAGCAGAATGTCCTCCACCAACTGAGGGGCCACTGTGATCTTACATTGCATATGGTGGAAAACGTCTTTCCCGCCGCCGCTCCCCGTCCATAGGTCTGTCCAGGAGGAACATGGGCCACACAGTGCGGGACGTGTCAGAACTTGCTGCGTCGGCACATCCCATCTGTAGTTTGCTTCGGGATCGAGCACATTGGTGGCTACGCTCCAGACTCCATGGACACACGAAGCGTGGCCCCCCCGATGACCAGGAAGTCTAATAATACATGGGGGGCGGGGGGGTCTTTTTAGGAATACTTCTTACTATGTCAGAGGAATCCCTCGGACTAAACAACTACTTTCATGGTCAGCTACAAATATATATATTTCCTCTGAGGGTTTAGATACACTATTGCGTCAATGATCGAATGTCGTTACACGTATTGCCGGAATACTGGTCGCTCCTCGGGCAGCAATGGGCCTCAAGCCATAAAAGGTGCCAGCTTTCGCTTTTTCAGGGTTTGTGTACACGGGCGCCGCTGTCAAAAAGACTGCAGCACATAGCGGGTCGTAAAACCGCCTGCTACACCGGAAGGAGCATAAAAAAAGCCGACGCTGCAGGGAAGTTCACCTCTATTGTTCTGGACGAATAAGCAAAAGAGCCCCCACCTGGGACCTCCATCACCCCCGACACATTTCAGGGGCTGGATTCCCCCCTCCGATCCTCCAGCGCTGACTGGCGGAGGGGGCGGGTACAGCTGGCTCTGCCTTTAGATAGGCAGAGTCAGCTGTCACTCACGCAGCTGGGCGGATCCCAGCACAATTGTCAGGATCTGCTTCAGCTGCGGCGTCTCAGTATACCACGAGCTGTAGCTCCCTATATACTGAGCCTAGGGTGACGGGAGGACGCTAGTTTGTGTCCTCCCGTTACCCTAAGGAGAAGTATGGGGAAAAGACTTAACCCCATAGTTCTCCTTTAATCTTGTGAGAAACATGTCAGAGGAGGTCCCGGACGGGGACTCTTTGGTAGTCTGAAACAATAAAGATGCCAAAGAGTCCCAGTCTGAGAACTCCCCCTCTGACATGTTTCACCCACAAATCTAGCTTTAATTGTAGAGGCTTGCGGGTGAAACACGTTAGAGGAGATCCCAGGTTCTTTGATTTTTTTTGTCCGGAACAATAAGGATGCCAAAATGTCCCCCCGGCCTGGGACCTTCAACACCACTACCGCATTTCACCCACCAATCTGGCCTTAATAGAAGTTTGTGGGTAAAACGCATCAGAGAAAGTCCCAGATGCGGACTCTGCTTGTTAGTCCGAAACAAAGATGCCAAAGAGTCCCACATGGGACCTACGGCCCCACTGCCGCATTCCACCCGCAAAGCTAGAATTAATCTTAGAGGCTTGTGGATGAAACATATCAGGGGAGAGGGTCTCAGACGGGAACTCTTTGCTTGTTGGAGACACAGATGCCAAAGAGTTCCCATCTGAGACCTCCACATCTGATGTGTTTCACCCACAAAGCTGGACTCAACTGTAGAGGCTTGTAGGTGAAAGGCATCAGAAGGTCCCAGGAGGGGCTCTTTGCTTGCTTGCCCAGAACAATAAAGAGTCCCTTGTCTGAGACCTCCATCTGTTGACGCATTTCACATATGAAGCTGGACTTCATTGTAGTTTGTGGGTGAAGCCCGTCAGAGGAAGGGGTCTGCTTGGAACAATAAAGTTGCCAACGTTTGAATGTTCCTGGAGTGCAGCCGGCTTTTTCTCCTGATTTGCGGGGCATAAGACGGACCCCTGCCAGCGTCTAGCACCAGGGCGAGTGACCCCGGATGTAGGGCTCGGGAGCTGCACTCTGTATTTTTGTGCACGATTGATCTACAATTAGCATGCGTTGCGAGTACATTTCAAACACAGGAAGGAAATGCCCATGTACAAAAACCCTGAGGCCCATCGGTGACCGCCCTTCTGAGCTTCGGCCGGCCCTCTGGCCATTAGTCACACACTCAAGTGTCTACTCACATCTAGTCAGCTCTTCTCAACATAAAGGCAGATTTCAAAATAAGTGCTAACGTTTTACGGAGTCCGTGTCACCAGCCCCTCCAGCGGCCTTGGTACAGTCCGGCCCAGGACTGGTGAGGGGGCTGCTAAAGGTTTAGTCCATGTACGGGGGACACGGGAGTGATGACATCACAGTGAAATCTTATTTCTGGGACTGCAGGTTAAGAGTCCCCAATTTTTCCCTCTGGTTCCAGATCGCCATGGTTTACAGGACTGTCCATATACATCACTCCGAGGACGGGGCCAATCCATTTCCAGAACTGCAGGGGTGTTCCTGGACTAGCCCATTCATAGTAACGTAGGAATGTTCCTGGGTCATTCCACTGCCAGGACTGTAGTGATATCTCAGGACCGCAGAAATAATCAAAGTAGAACACTAGAGGATAACCCCATGGACTGGCCCATTAACCGGTCCACAGGGGCCTTCAAGGATCAGTCTATTAGGGACTTGCACATGTAACTGGATCATCAGCTTGCATACACGGCAGCGATTCCCCAAAACCAGCCCACTATCTGTACCACAGAGGTGTCCCCCGGATCAGTTCAGTGTAGCGTTGTCACCGGATCGGTCCATTTTCTAGACAATAAGGTGGCCGCGGGATCATCCAATATCGTTCTATGTTGGTCCATCTCCAACAGTAAAGGGACGGAGACCGTTCCAGTCCTTTATCAAACGTTTCATGGACGGTCCATAAAATAAAAGAAGATAACGAGGTGGTGCAGCACTCCATCCGGAAACCGACACCTGGAAGACAACAACACAACCGTGAGGTGCAACCGAAACCCAATGTATCACATGGGCTCATTCACATGGTCCAAGAGGGCCGTACATGCATGTGTTCATTCCAGGGCCGGATTCCCCACAAGGCCCGGACCTCGGGGCGGCAGGGAGCAGAGGGGCGGCAGCGGTTTGAAGTCTCCGGACGGCCAGAACATCGAGTTCCGGGCGGTAATTTGTTTTCTACATTTAGCCCGGCTTTGCACAAGCCGAGGAAACCACTTGTTTGTTTACAAGTGATCTCGGCGATGTCGCCAAGATCACTTGTAATAAGACTGCAGCCGGTCCGTCCTCCATCCGCCGCTCCCCGCGCGCCTGCCTATCTCTCTCCTCACTGGCTCCGTCCTCTCCTCGCTGGCCGCCGACGTCTTCAGGATGGAGAGCGGTGAGCAGAGCGGCAGGGTTAAAAGACCGCAAAGCTAGAATTAATCTTAGAGGCTTGTGGATGAAACATATCAGGGGAGAGGGTCTCAGACGGGAACTCTTTGCTTGTTGGAGACACAGATGCCAAAGAGTTCCCATCTGAGACCTCCACATCTGATGTGTTTCACCCACAAAGCTGGACTCAACTGTAGAGGCTTGTAGGTGAAAGGCATCAGAAGGTCCCAGGAGGGGCTCTTTGCTTGCTTGCCCAGAACAATAAAGAGTCCCTTGTCTGAGACCTCCATCTGTTGACGCATTTCACATATGAAGCTGGACTTCATTGTAGTTTGTGGGTGAAGCCCGTCAGAGGAAGGGGTCTGCTTGGAACAATAAAGTTGCCAACGTTTGAATGTTCCTGGAGTGCAGCCGGCTTTTTCTCCTGATTTGCGGGGCATAAGACGGACCCCTGCCAGCGTCTAGCACCAGGGCGAGTGACCCCGGATGTAGGGCTCGGGAGCTGCACTCTGTATTTTTGTGCACGATTGATCTACAATTAGCATGCGTTGCGAGTACATTTCAAACACAGGAAGGAAATGCCCATGTACAAAAACCCTGAGGCCCATCGGTGACCGCCCTTCTGAGCTTCGGCCGGCCCTCTGGCCATTAGTCACACACTCAAGTGTCTACTCACATCTAGTCAGCTCTTCTCAACATAAAGGCAGATTTCAAAATAAGTGCTAACGTTTTACGGAGTCCGTGTCACCAGCCCCTCCAGCGGCCTTGGTACAGTCCGGCCCAGGACTGGTGAGGGGGCTGCTAAAGGTTTAGTCCATGTACGGGGGACACGGGAGTGATGACATCACAGTGAAATCTTATTTCTGGGACTGCAGGTTAAGAGTCCCCAATTTTTCCCTCTGGTTCCAGATCGCCATGGTTTACAGGACTGTCCATATACATCACTCCGAGGACGGGGCCAATCCATTTCCAGAACTGCAGGGGTGTTCCTGGACTAGCCCATTCATAGTAACGTAGGAATGTTCCTGGGTCATTCCACTGCCAGGACTGTAGTGATATCTCAGGACCGCAGAAATAATCAAAGTAGAACACTAGAGGATAACCCCATGGACTGGCCCATTAACCGGTCCACAGGGGCCTTCAAGGATCAGTCTATTAGGGACTTGCACATGTAACTGGATCATCAGCTTGCATACACGGCAGCGATTCCCCAAAACCAGCCCACTATCTGTACCACAGAGGTGTCCCCCGGATCAGTTCAGTGTAGCGTTGTCACCGGATCGGTCCATTTTCTAGACAATAAGGTGGCCGCGGGATCATCCAATATCGTTCTATGTTGGTCCATCTCCAACAGTAAAGGGACGGAGACCGTTCCAGTCCTTTATCAAACGTTTCATGGACGGTCCATAAAATAAAAGAAGATAACGAGGTGGTGCAGCACTCCATCCGGACACAGTAACCTGGTC
>NW_017306912.1:157314-158323 GCF_000935625.1 Nanorana parkeri
GGAGAGCTGTGCTGTGCTGTGCTCTTCCTCTCTCACCTGTCACAGGAGTTCTAGCACAGCGCTGTGCTAGAACTCCTGTATTGGAGGTGACAGGGTCAATAAAGAGAACCTGTCATCTCCAATTGCTATCACACAGGGGATTGTTAGCTCCTGTGTGATAGTAATAAAGTTGAGTAAAAAAAAAAAAAAACATTCATAAAAGAAAAAATTATAAATTTGTTTAACCCCTTCGTGACGGGAGACGTACACTGTACGTCCAGCCACAAAGGGACCAAATGACTTGTCACGTACACTGTACGTGACGAGTTATTTGAATTTGACATTCCTGGTGGCCCCCTTTAACCCATTGTTAGGACAGACAGCGTTCAAATCTCCACCCCAGCCGAGCAAAACTCAGCACAGAGAAAGAGGTTCCATGTAACGGATATAAAATAAATGATATCCCAATTTGGCTGCAAAAGTGGACACACACTTTCAATATCCAATCAAATCCGAGGGAAATGAACCAGCCGGCACGAGATTGGTTGACGTGAACGCAGCTTCCCCTCATCTACCGATCTCAGTGAACGTTCACCTTGCCGAGTGGCCGGTCTCCGCTCCTTTAGCACATCGCCTGCAATAGGTTCTATAAAAACACGTCGGGCTCAATGCACAAAGCTAAACACGCCACCGAAAAAGGGACAGATTCAGCGTAGTCCAATGAGATTGGAGAATGACAGTCACATGACCGAGAATGAAGATCCTGATCCTTGCGTACAGCTTTGTGAATTGAGCCCAGATACGGGTGGCCTCCGCGGCAATGGCCGCCGGTCATGTCAGGACACGTCATGCGCAACGTCACCTCTGGCGTCCTCCGGCCTCGCACCAACTGAAATGTCGTCCACAGAAAATCTTCAAAAATAAAACTTCACGCGGACCGTCTTCATATTCCGGAGAGACTCTGGGGGGGGGGAGAAAGAGAGGAAAGGGTGAGAATCGTACGGAGGACTCAGGGCATCTGCTGTGTATG
>NW_017306912.1:158372-163868 GCF_000935625.1 Nanorana parkeri
GTGTGGGGGGGTGGGTGGGTAGTATGAGAACAGGGGGGAGTTTTAAATGGAACTTCCCACTGCACAAAGCCAACGACACGAATGTCTCCACAGTTCTTATATCACGCTAGAAAACATCGCAATGTGTTGAATGCCAAGTGACAGTTAGAGTTGGCAGAGAGTGGTGGAGGAAGCAGGGGTGAGATTGGCTCTTGTTGCCGTCAGTCAAATGGTTGGGAGGAGAGCAGTGAAGCACGGGTGGCTTGGCGCACATCGTGTGTGTCTATGGACATAAGTGGCTAGGTGCAGGTCCCAGCTGGGAACACGCATGCATGGGTGTCTCCTGAGCACCCTGCTAGCTAAAGGAGACACCCACAAATTTTACACTACGAGTTTTTTTTTATATTTGTGTGGTGGATATGCGGGAATACTGAAGGATTTTTCAAGATCAAAAACTATGGGTGCAACGAAATGGAAATTTCAAAACCAAAACGACACCGAAATAAATAAAAATGTCAGGCCAAAACCAAATATGTTTTTAATTTTTTCAAATTTTAAATAATATTTTATTTTTTTTATAAACTTTTATATTTTTTTAATTTATTAATTAATTTTTATTAAATATTTTTATTTTTTACATTACTTTTAGGTGCTTTGGGGAAATATTGGGGGTCTAAAACAGACCCCTGAGATTTCCCTTTTAAAAAAGAAAAAAGAGATTTAGGACACAGAGTCCTCAATCTCTTTTTCTGCAGCCCAAGTTATCAATGAACATGGAATCCTCTATACTGAGTGTTCCTGATCATTCATAAAATGAGGACAGAGTATGGTTACTATATCCACAATCATGAATGAACAGGAAGTGATGTAGAACCATAATCATGAATGAACAGGAAGTGATGTAGAACCACAATCATGAATGAACAGGAAGCGATGTAGATCACTTCCCATTCATTCATAATTGAGGAAATATTAACCATACCATTTTCTGTCACAGAAGCGAGCGGTGCAGGGAGGAGAGCTCATCCTCCTGTGACAGCGCTGGCTGTCTCCGCCTCCACACCGCTCTGCCGGACTTTGACAGGAGGCTGAGCGGTGTGGGAGAGACGCCGGCCGCTCACCTCCCGCTGCGCTCGGCCATCACAGTTTCTCTCCTCCCCGCTGGGACACAGAGCAGCGCCAAGCGGGGAGGAGAGAAAGCAGGGATGCGCCGATGTATCAGCAGGAAAATGGCACTTTTCGGCATTATGCCAAAAGTGCAATTTTCGGCCGATATGTTTCAGCGGCCGATATATCGGTGCATCCCTAGTTAGAACAATGGCTGCTTTGGACCACTTATTCATTGGTCACATGACCACACAGGCTTTCTCCCCAACCCTCATTCTGAGGGTCCTGGCTACAATCACTAGGCTCTGTTGTGGAGGTGAGGCCACTGTCATTGAAGCAGAGGAGGGCCAGGCTAGGAATGTGTGGGCACGGCGTCCTGCGGTGAGCCCCAACTTACCTTTATTACCATTATTGTGAAACTCCCCATGTAATAGTCATTTTTTTGACAGGTCCTCTTCATGGAAGCGTTAGGGGTCTATTAAAGTAGTACTAAAAGTCAGGCGTTCTCTGCGTTAAGGTAAAAAAAACACCCAGTACCTTTCCATGCTCCCCCGTGTCCAAACACTTACCTCTGGTTGCTTGTCACCTCCACCAGGTCCAGGAAGATGTTCCCTGAACCTTCTGGCCTCAGGGGGGGCAGGGCATGCTGAAGGCAATGGGGTGATTGGCTCCTGTTACCGTCAGTCAAACTGTTGGGAGGAGAGTGGTGGAGGAAGCAGGGGTGAGATTGGCTCTTGTTGCCGTCAGTCAAATGGTTGGGAGGAGTGTGGTGGAGGAAGCAGGGGTGAGATTGGCTCTTTTTGCCGTCAGTCAAATGGTTGGGAGGAGTGTGGTGGAGGAAGCAGGGTGAGATTGGCTCTTGTTGTCGTCAAACTGTTGGCAGAGAGTGGTGAATTGTGGAGGCAGTAAAAAGGCTGAAGTGTGAATCAGCCAAATTAGCTCTAGGGCCCATTGACACTCATGAATGGGCTGCCAACGCACCACAACAGATGAACAAAACCGATATGTGTTGTGGAGCACCACGCTCTCCTGTACAATGAGCAAGAGCTGTTCAGTCCCGCCCACCCGCTCCCTCTACATCAAGGAAGGGATTCGGCTTACAAGAGAAGTATTGTTCGATCACCCTGGCGCGGACATCCTGAGCGTTTCCTCTGGGGGGTGGCTGAAGCTCTGGCATTGGCTTCCCCTTGAGGTAGGGGGGCTCCTCGCTCTTGAGCGGAATGTTGTGAAGGATGGAGATGTTGTGTAAGATGCAGCAGGCCACGATGATGTCGGACACTTTGGTGGGGTCGTACTGCAGACCGCCCCCGGACTTGTCCAAACACTTGAACCGGGTTTTCAGTATTTTGAAGGTCTCGTCTATGATGGCACGGGTCCTGTCGTGGGCCTCGTTGTAGGCCGTCTCTGCTGGCGTGCTGGGCTCTGGAACCGGTGTCAACAACCACGGACGGCATGCGTACACGGGACCGCCTGGAAACAAAAGACATATTGGAGATATATTCATCTTACTTCATCAAAGGCTTCAAGAACAAGTCCAGGTTCCTCAAAGTAGTCCTCCTCCCACGCATTCCTCAAAGTAGTCCTCCTCCCACGCATTCCTCAAAGTAGTCCTTCTCCCTCCTCCCACACGTTCCTCAAAGTAGTCCTCCTCCCACGTAGTCCTCCTCCCCTACGTTCCTCAAAGTAGTCCTCCTCCCCTACGTTCCTCAAAGTAGTCCTCCTCCCCTACGTTCCTCAAAGCAGTCCTCCTCCCCTCCTCAAAGTAGTCCTTCTCCCCTCCTCCCACACATTCCTCAAAGTAGTCCTTCTCCCCCACTTTAAAGTAGTCCTCCTCCCACACATTCCTCAAAGTAGTCCTCCTCCCCTTCTCCCACTTTTTCCTCAAAGTAGTCCTCCTCCCCTACGTTCCTCAAAGTAGTCCTCCTCCCACACGTTCCTCAAAGTAGTCCTCCTCCCCTCCTCCCAGACGTTCCTCAAAGTAGACCTTCCCTCCTCGCACACGTTCCTCAAAGTGGTCTTTCTCCCTTCCTTCCTAAAAGAAGTCCTTCTCCGCTGCTCCCACACGTTCCTCAAAGTAGTCCCTCACACACGTTCCTAAAGTAGTCCTTCTCCCCTCCTCCCACATGTTCCTCAAAGTGGTCCTTCTCCCCTCCCCCCCTCAATGGTGAGATTACCCCCCAGTAGTTGCGTCTCTGCCCCTCCCACAATGGTGAGATTTCCCCCAGTAGTTTGTGTCTCTGCCCCTCCCACAATGGTGAGATTCCCCCCAGTAGTTGTGTCTCCGCCCCCTTTAAAACCTCTTGGTGACCTCCACCTATGGAAGGGGTGGGGGAAGGCTTGTTCTATGTGTGGCGATGACTTACCCAACAGCCATCCCCCGCTCAGCCTGCCGTTCTCAAACCCCTCGTACACGGAGGACTGTCTCAGGATGGAGGAATTCTGGGAGCTTCCAGGAAAGGCGGAGAACAGGCTGAGAATTTTGCAGTTGCTGTCGACAATCATCTGCACGTTGACCGAATGGTAGCCCTCGGCGTTCCTGTAGATCTCCTCCCGCTCGTGCGGCGCCGAGACGGCGATGTGCATACAATCCAGGGCCCCCATAACGTGCGGGACGCCGGCCACTTCGTAGAAGTCGCTCTTCAGTTTCTGCCAGCCGGCCTTGTCTTTGGGAAAGCTGATGAAGGTGTGCACGTGTTTCTTCAAGGCCTGGATAACCGGCACCAGGAACCGCGAGAAGGTGGACTGCGAGACGCCACCGATGGCCGATGCTTTGGTTTGAAAGGACCCGGAAGAGAAGAAGTGAAGACAGTTCAAGAGTTTGACAATCCCGGGGATGGCGTGGCTCCTCTGCGTCAGCGGGTCAATGTCCGACCTGATCAACTCGTACAAGTCTATAATGGTGCTTTTGGTGAGTCTGAACCTTTGCAGGACTTCCTCGTCGGTCAGGCCTTCCATCCCCGTGCGCTCCCTGAATATCCGCGGCCGCCGGATCCCCAGCATCTGAGGTTTCGGCGCCGAGGGCCGCTTTGGCTTAGGCCGAGGTTTCTCCACAGGTAGAGGCCTAAGGTTCTTCTTCGGCTTTGGCTGAGGTTTGTCGTTCTTTTCGTTCTCCTGGACTTGGAGCAAGTACAGCATGACCGGCCCAAAGGCCTCCATGGTATCCACCCCCACCGTCTCGGTGAGCCAAGATGTTCTTCAAAGATGCCGAACGTCGTCTTACTATCTCCACTCCATGGTGGAGGTGAGGAACGCGCTCACAGGCCGACGCAGGTCACACAAGTCAGTAGGGTTAAATACCATGCCAGAGGTCCCCGACGACGTTCTCCTGTTCCAATCCAGACAGCGGTTCCCGTCTCACCATGAGAAGTCTTTACCCTCTAGGTGACACTGACTCCTATACGTCCTTCGGCAGACCTGCGGACAAATAGTAACAGTTAGGAAATCAGCCAATGGGGTCCCTGCAATCTAAAGATGTCTACACAAACTTCGTGCTGATTGGTCAAGGTCACGTCATTATACACTACATGGGCAGCTCTCCACACATTCGAGTTCAGGTGCGTCCAGTGTACGGGGATAGGCAAAGTATAGAAGGACAACTTTGGGCAACGGTATCTGCCCAACCTTCAGAAGGCCCTTATCTGTTCCACCATGACTGTCCCCTGTGGACAAAGCCAGCTCCCTAAAGACATGGTGTGACCAGTGTGGTGGACCTTGAGTGTCCTTCACAGAGCCCTGACCTCAGCCCTACTGAACACCTTTGGGAAGAACTGGAATGCCGATTGTGAGTACCAGTTGTGTGTGGAGGAACTTGGATGGCCTCCACAGAGTCCTGACCTTAACTATAATGAACACCAATGGGATGAATTGGAATAAGTGTGAGGAGAAGTTTGGTGTGGAGGAACCCGAGTGTCCTACACAGAGTCCTGACCTCAACCCTACTGAAGACCTTTGGGAAGAACTGAAATGCTGAAGGTGATCCAGATCTTCTCACCCAACATCAGGACTTGGCCTCAAAAATTGAGAAATTCCAACAGGTGATGTAAAATTTTGTGGAAAGCTTTCCACTGAAGAAGAGTGGAGGCCATTCTAGCTGCAGAGGAGCAACTTCATATTACTGGCCAAGGCGGTGGTGGGGACACTCCATATTACTGGCCATGGTGGTGGGGGGACTCCACAACAATGGCCATGGCGGTGGGGGGGACTCCACAACAATGGCCATGGCGGTGGGGGGGGACTCCACAACAATGGCCATGGCGGTGGGGGGGACTCCATGGTTTTGGAATGGGATGTTCAACAAACTCATAGAAGGTGCGATGTTCGGGGGTCCACAAGCTTTTGGCCATCTAGGTCATCATGAGGACATCAGCTTGGACTCCTTAGGAAACGTTTGAAGGGGGGGGGAGTTACAGG
>NW_017306912.1:164097-186257 GCF_000935625.1 Nanorana parkeri
GGGGGGGGTCAGTCCTTTCTTCATCCTTGACCTATCACCAGCCTTGTACCCAAGGCATGGGAATACGGGTGATGGGGGGGAGGGGTACAGGGCGGGATTGTTGGGTTTCTGGAGCTCCGTCTGAAATGCAACATACTCCTCTCAGCAGAGGTCTCCTTTAAGGTATAGCAAACATATTGAGGGGCCTCGGGTTCCCCCGAGGGGCAGGGGGGGAAATGGCATTGGGTACCCCGGGGTGCGCTTCATATAAACACGTGTAATCTAATAGATGAAATGTGTGCAGGAGAACAATATCTGAAGTCCCAACAGGAAAATGTCCATAGGAAATGGGGGAGGAGGGGCTCAAATTTTGGCTTTTGCCACTGAAATTCGAGCATTTGGGGCCCCCGCTTCACACATGATAGTTCTCCACAGGGCAGGGACCCCACACTGCTCCAAAGAGTAAGGACCGCAGACCCCTCTACAAAGCAAGGAGCGAGGACCCCAGAGACCTTGACAGAAAACATCACAGGGACTCCACACCCCTCAACACAGGAAGGACCGGGGACCCCAGACCCCTCCGCAGAGCAGGGAGCCTAGACCCCTTTGCAGAGCAGGGACCGAGGACCCCCAGACCCCTCCACAGTGCAGGAACAGAAGACCCCAGACCCCTCTGCAGTGCAGGGACCCCACACTTCCTCCTCTTCGGACCAGTCTGGAAATGCCACTCCCCCGCGGAGCAGAGAAAGGAATCATTCCTCTCCATCCCCCATCAGCCCGGCTTACCCTCCCCCTCTATTCCTGGAGAGCGCACACACATACAATGGCGGCTCCTCACCCCGGGATGGCTGTACAATGTCCCTTCACACGGAGCTCACCCCCCTCTCACCGTCATCCCGCCACCAGACCGCCGTGTACATCCCGGAGGACTCAGCGAACTCACCCGCTGGATGCATCTATGTAACAATGGATTCTCCGAGTCCGCACCGCGCATGCTCCCCAGACCGGCCGCCTTGCACCGCGCATGCACCTCAAACACACCGGCCGGATCGCCGCGCCTGCGCACTGTCTGTGTCTGGAGATCGCACACGTGACCAGGGGGGCGGGTATGATCCTGGCGAGGCATTCTGGGATGTATAGTCCTGATGTGGGGCAGGTGGTTGGGGGAAGCAGAGGATGTTGGGGCTGGTAGTTCTCTATAGGGAGGGGCATGATGGGGGGAAAGGAATTGGTGCTCATGCTGTGCTCTCGTCTCATGTTAATGCTGCGTGCTCATGCTGTGCTCTCGTTTCATGCTGTGCTCTTGTCTCATGCTGTGTGCTCATGCTGTGCTTTCGTCTCATGTTCATGCCGTGTGCTCATGCTGTGCTCTCGTCTCATGTTCATGCTGTGTGCGCATGCTGTCCTCTTGTGTCATGCTCATGCTGTGCTCTCGTGTCATGCTCATGCCGTGTGCTCATGCTGTGCTCTCGTGTCATGCTCATGCTGTGTGCGCATGCTGTCCTCTCGTGTCATGCTCATGCTGTGCTCTCGTGTCATGCTGTGCTCTCGTGTCATGCTCATGCTGTGCTCTCATCTCATGCTCATGCTGTGCTCTCGTGTCATGCTGTGCTCTCGTGTCATGCTCATGCTGTGCTCTTGTCTCATGCTGTGCTCTTGTCTCATGCTCATGCTGTGTGCTCATGCTGTGCTCTCGTCTCATGTTCATGCCGTGTGCTCATGCCGTGTGCTCATGCTGTGCTCTCGTGTCATGCTCATGCTGTGTGCTCATGCTGTGCTCTCGTCTCACGTTCATGCTGTGCTCTTGTGTCATGCTCATGCTGTGTGTTCATGCTGTGCTCTCGTGTCATGCTCATGCTGTGCTCTCGTGTCATGCTCATGCTGTGCTCTTGTGTCATGCTCATGCTGTGCTCTTGTGTCATGCTCATGCTGTGCTCTCGTGTCATGCTCATGCTGTGTGCTCATGCTGTGTGCTCATGCTGTGCTCTCGTGTCATGCTCATGCTGTGTGCTCATGCTGTGCTCTCGTCTCACGTTCATGCTGTGCTCTTGTGTCATGCTCATGCTGTGTGTTCATGCTGTGCTCTCGTGTCATGCTCATGCTGTGCTCTCGTGTCATGCTCATGCTGTGCTCTCGTGTCATGCTCATGCTGTGCGCTCATGTCGCCTTCTCTTTTCTTGAACAATCTTCAGATTTTTCCTTTACATACTAGAGAACTCCAACGTGATCGTTTCTGTTACAATGCCGCCCCCTGGTGACCAGTCAGGAGAATGCGCCTCACAGCTGTGATCATTTCTACACGTTACATGTTACACGTTACACGTCGGCATTTAATGGGAAGTTTCACTTTTTGAATTGTTATAACTTATAAATAAAAACCACAATTATTTGTAAAACGTCATAGAAACGGGCCGATCCACAAACAATGTACCGCTAACCGCAGTCTGTGTGATACTGATAAAGTTATAGTGGACCCTTTGACTCAGCATGCTGATATGCTATCATCAGTGGCAGCACGTGGTGGGGAGGGGGGGGTGTGGTGCGGCCCACACCCGGGTGACACCATTCGAGTCATTATGGTGTCACCCTTTATGAAAAGTCAGGCACTCGGTCACGGGCTGAGAGCCCGACAGTGTCAGGAGAGAGGAGGTGGCCCGGCGGCATACCTCATCCAACCGGGTAAACGTCCCCTCCTCTCTCTGCCGGCGTCCATCACCAAGATGGCCGCCGGCAGGCGTCAATAAGACGACCATGCATGCGCGATGACCTCACGGATCACATATTACATTCATTAGCCAAACAAACATATTTTCCTGGTCCTCTTGGGCATTAGTGATGTCATCTGCGCCCAAGCGTTGCGTCCTCAGCAGAGCGTTGCTAGGAAATCTCATGAGATCTCGGGGAAAGGCATTTTCCTCCCCTGAGATGATGTGCATGGTCACATGTCCTAGTCACATGTGCCAGAGTTCCAGGAAGTAACGGGAGATGGATTAATCTGCCCTTAGTAAAAATGGCCGCCGTGAGAAGAATGGCGAGGAAAAGAAAAATAAGGAATGCAAAGAATCAAAAGCCGGCAATGATCTAGAAGTCTCTGTGTGTAGATTGTCATCACTAAACATTTTGTAAAGGTGTCTTTGTTGTCATTTCACAGATTTGGGTGAAGTTCCTCTTTAAATGGCTGTCTCTCCTCTCCAGTGGTGTATTCTGGTTTGGGGCCGCCCTAGGCTAGACGAAACTAGGGTGCCCCCCCCCACCAACTAAATCTGCAGGATCTCAGGGGGGCTGTGGAAGATTTGTGGTGGGCTCTGCCATAGAACCCACCACAGATCCTGCAAAGCCCCCGAGACCCTGCATAGCCCCCCACAGATCGTGCACACCCCCTGAGACCCTGCAGACTGGTGCAGGATGTGTAGGGGGCTCTGCCCACCATAGACCCCCACAGAGCCCACCACAGATCCTGCAGAGCCCCCCACAGATCGTGCACACCCCCTGAGGCCCTGCAGACTGGTGCAGGATGTGTGGGGGGCTCTGCCCACAATAGACCCCCCACAGAGCCCACCACAGATCCTGCAGAGCCCCCCACAGATCATGCACTCCTGCCCGAGACCCTGCAGAGCCCCCCACAGATCGTGCACACCCTCTGAGACCCTGCAGACTGGTGCAAGATGTGTGGGGGGCTCTGCCCACCATAGACCCCCCACAGAGCCCACCACAGATCCTGCAGAGCCCCCCACAGATCATGCACTCCTGCCCGAGACCCTGCAAACCGGTGCTGGATGTGTGGGGGGCTCTGTCCATCATAGAGCCCACCACAGATCCTGCAGAGCCCCCCACAGATCGTGCACACCCCCTGAGACCCTGCAGATTGGTGCAGGAAGTGTGGGGGGCTCTGCCCATCATAGAACCCCACAGAGCCCACCACAGATCCTGCAGAGACACTGCAGAGCCCCCCACAGATAATGCACTCCCGCCCGAGACCCTGCAGACCGGTGCATGATGTGTGGGGGGCTCTGTCCATCATAGAGCCCACCACAGATCCTGCAAAGCCCCCCGAGACCCTGAAGAGCCTCCCACAGATCGTGCACACCCCCTGAGACCCTGCAGACGGGTGCAGAATGTGTGGGGGGCTCTGCCCAAAATAGACCCCCCACAGAGCCCACCACAGATCGTGCACACCCCCTGAGACCCTGCAGACCGGTGCAGGATGTGTGGGGGGCTCTGTCCACCATAGACCCCACCACAGATCCTGCACAGCCCACCCGAGACTTTCAGGTGGGCTGTGCAGAATCCATGCTGGGCTCTGCAGGGTCCCTTTAGCAGCAGTGTGATCATCTTATCTGCTGCTTGGTCCCCAGCCTCCTCCACCACTGGACTGGTGCTGCAGGACCCGGTCTCCTCCGCAGCCCGACGGCTCTTCGGTGACCCGGCTTCCTACAGAGCGGCGGCGCCCTGGCCCTGCCCCTTCCTGATCAGACGTCGCCCCAGCCTCGCCTTGCCCCCTCCTGCTGCTCCACTTCGCCCCCTTCTGCTGCTCCGCCTCCTCTGCCTCTTCCGCCTCCTCGCCGACTCTGTCTTTTGACTCCTCCGCTGCTGCCTTCTCTGCCTGGCTGCCTAACTGTTTTGGGGGCGGCATTTTTGCTGCCCCCCTGAAGACTGCCGCCCAAGGCATACGCCTTGTTTGCCTCACGGCAGATACGCCCCTGCTCTTCTCTCTCCTGGCGGTCTCTTCTTGCTCTCTCCTGGCTGCCTCTCCTCTCTCTTGGCTGTCTCTCCTCTCTTGGCTGTCTCTCCTCTCTCTCCTGGCTCTCTCCTCCTCTCTTGACTGTCTCTTCTCTCTCTTGACTGTCTCTCCTCTCTCTTGGCTGCCTCTCCTCTCTCTTGGCTGCCTCTCCTCTCTCTTGGCTGTCTCTCCTCTCTCTCTTGGCTGTCTCTCCTCTCTCTCTTGACTGTCTCTCCTCTCTCTCTCTCTCTCTCTCTCTCTGACTCTTCTCTCGGCTGTCTCTCCTCTCTCTCTTGGCTGTCTCTCCTCTCTCTCTTCACTGTCTCTCCTCTCTCTCTCTTCACTGTCTCTCCTCTCTCTCTTCACTGTCTCTCCGCTCTCTCTCTTCACTGTCTCTCCACTCTCTCTCTTCACTGTCTCTCCGCTCTCTCTCTTGACTGTCTCTCCTCTCTCTCTTGGCTGTCTCTCCTCTCTCTCTTGACTGTCTCTCCTCTCTCTCTTGACTGTCTCTCCTCTCTCTTGGCTGTCTCTCCTCTCTCTCCTGGCTGTCTCTCCTCTCTCTCCCCTCTCCTTTTCAGAAGCTCTGTATATCTTCCCAGCTCTTCACGCCCGCTGTCCTGTCCTCCCGCGGTGCTAGTGCGGCTGAATGTGGTGGACGCTGCAGGCGGGGAGAGGCGTCCCACAGCGTCTGACGCATTTGGCCGCATTAGCACTGCGGGAGGGAGCTGGGGACAACGAGCCGACTTGTGATTGCGATCTACCAATGTTAGCTTTGCAATGGACTGGTATATAGTGATCAACCTAAGGGGCTCCCCTGCTCTATCATGTGATACAATGTCCCTTTAACCTCCGTGCTTGCAATAAACGAGATCATAATTTCCACCCGGCGCTCTGATATCTTATAACATCATCCAGATTTCCTCTCGTCTTATTTGTTTGTATACGGCGGGGACGTGTTTCCATCGCCATTTGCATCGTGAACTCACAGAAGCTCGTTTTCAATCCGTAGAGGAATAGCAGAGCGCGTGTATCGTATCTTCATACAGACGGCTCCTCTATGCGATGACCACGATGGCAGATTCTACAAAGGAAGACGGCCATGAAAACATTGTAATCCAATCGTTAAAATTCGTCTCGTACGGATCGTTGGCATTGGCGGGTCTGGCGATACAATCCTTCATTGTGACTGTGAATGTCGTTGACTGGATGAAGAAAAGATCAGCAACAGGTGCCGATAAAGTTGTCATCTCTCTTGGGACATCGAGGATCTTCTTGCACTCGGCGTCCATGCTGGAATACGTTTCGTTTTCTTACGTTCGAGAGTTCTCGGTAGACTTTTATGTGTTGGTCGCCTTCATTGTGCAATCCTCGCTGGTCTCCAACATCTTGTTATCCACCGTGTTCCCCATCGTCTTCTACTTCGAGACCTCCACCTTCACCAATATCGTCCTCTCACATCTGAAGGCCATCTTCTCAAGGAAGGTGTTCTTCCTGATCTCCACCTCCGTGATCTTTTCTCTGAAATCATCCATGACCATCTTGTTTACTTTTAATATGCGCTTCAGAAATTCAACACGCGATGACATTATGGACGACATGCAGCAGAAGACGATGTCGTATTTTAGTACATTGGGGACTATGTTCCCTCTTCTCATGTTCCTCATAGCGTCAGTCCTTCTCATTCTTTTGCTGGGTCTCCGCATGTGTAGGCTGAACATTCATGGAAATGCAATGGACACCACGGACACCTTCTGTAGGACTATGAAGTTTGCAGTCTTCTTGTTATGTGCATTGTATAATATAGTCAATTGTCTTCACGTGGAATTGTTGAACGTTTTATTGTTGCATTTTGTGATGAACATTTTCCCGCTCCTGCATTCTGTTTTGCTAATATACGTAGCAACAAATCTGAGAAATCAGTTCTTCAGGGTCGTCCAAAAAGCCCCTGGAACTTTTTTTGGAGGGTCGGTGGAGGAGACCGCCTTGTAAAAACCTGAATCCAATGATTTGGAGGGGGAGGGGCCCAATACTTTTGGCAATATAGTGTATATAAGTTTAAAACTTCTGCGTTTGTCTGTGAGGGTTCTCATTCATCCAGGTCATGGTATGTCTGACCTTTGCTACCTAAGAGAGCAGCAGCTGGCACAAAGTAACATATACTTTGTAACAAATGATTCTGTATAAACAACACAAGATGCTAGTTTGTGTCCTCCCGTTACCCTAAGGGGAACTATGGGGAAAATACTCAACCCATTAGTTCTCCTTTTAAAAACACATTCAAGAACCTTAACTCTGAACAACAATGTATCTTATTTGTGTATCACTCGGCTGTAGATCCTCCAATCATCTCTGAATTGGTGCTGACACTGTCCTTCCTTCTGGAGGGGGCTACGTCTGTTCCTTATGGTCCCTGTGTGTGTTGTAAAGTAGTCACTGCTCCAAGGTCGTTCTCGGGATAGACTACAATCTCATGTTCAATTTACTGATTTGTATTGAGATTGTAGTCCATCACGGGAGTGAGTTTGGAGCGGTGACTACTTTACATCACACACAGGGACCATGGGGAACACATGTAGCCCCCCTCCAGAAGAAAGGACAGGGTCAGCACCAATTCAGAGATGATTGGAGGATCTACAGCCGAGTGATACACAAATAAGATACATTGTTGTTCATAGTTAAGGTTCTTGAATGTGTTTTTAAGATTTAATTCCTGAGTTTAATACCACTTTAAACACCATCTAATGCTTGTTTTTACAATGTAAGGCCACCTCAGTACCGGAGCAATTGTTAGATTCTTGCTACAATCTGAATTTTTGGATAGAAAATCACTTTAAACCTCCAAACAATTCTATCTTTTCTTAAAGCGTAGGTCGTGTAGAATAAAAACAAATGGTACCTACGGTTTTTTTTTTTAAATGTTGCATGATATTGGCGCAAATGTTTGATACTTTTAGGAAAATAATACAAGAAATTAATTTTAGTGCACACAAACACAATGTAATACTGTTTTTTGGTAAAATATAAAAGACGAGGTCACGCCGACTAAATAGATACCAAACATGTCAAGCGGTAAAATTTGCGCGCACCAGTGCAATGGGGAAAAACTTCGGTACTCGAAATTGTCCGTAGGTGACGCTTTAGAAACCTTTACTGCTCATTGGCTTAGAGATAACAGCAAATTATGACCCCCGGAATTATCGCTCTCACTCCGACTCACAGCGACGCCTAACATGTGCGGTGCAATCGTTGTTCATGTACATGTGCGTGTTTATCCGGATGCAGGTGGCGGGGTTGGTTTTACTTTTTTAACACTTTTTAAAAAATGTTTTTCCTCTTAACTTTATTGCTACCCCAAGGGGACTAACAAGCCCCCTCTGTGATAGCATTTGAAGGTGACTCCATTTGGAGATATTAGACTCCTCATGTTTCTCCTGCCCTCCAGTACAAACGATCAATTATGGGGTAGTGCTCGATCGCCTGTGTAACCGGCACTTCAGCCGACTCTCTACATTCGCTACATTCATCAAAGAGAAGATTGGGGAAGAGATGTTCCTCGGTCTGCTCCCGCTCTCCATCCTGACACAGTTTGCTGTGGTCCTGGGCCCCCCCCAGAGTGGCGGGGGACCTTGAAAACCATGACAGGGGTGCAGCACATTAGCAGGCTGCTACAAATGATCTGGGCACCCAGATGTACGCAACCAGCATCGCCTGCTGAAAGAAACGATACCAAGATCGTGGCTGGAGCAATGACTTCTGGTTCAGGACGTATATGTACTGTATGTCCGAAAGTCCTGAAGTGGTTAGATAGTTGGTCCATTTTTGCATTTTTATCTCTGCACTCTTTATATAGAATACTTTGTGAAATATGATTATCATTGTCCTTATTTTACCCATGCACCAGTAATATTGTGTCATCCTTTTTTCTTTTTGTGTGATTTTTTTTTCTGTTTGTATGTTATATTTGTATTTTAGCGGATGGGAGAAGACAACAGCAGCAGCAAACAAATAAATACACATTAATCATTTTTTTCTGACTATCTTTGTCACGGTTTGGGGACCGGGCACTAGGGTATGGGGATTGAGGAGTTGGTAGGAGTCACAGACAGGAGGGATGTTGGTCACAGGGAGAGAGGAACTAATGGTCTGTGCGGTCTCAGGACGCACTAGAGGCGCAGAATCTAAGAAGGGCCAGGTATTCGACAGAGCTTCTAATGGTGAGGATGATTGGCTGCTGGACACCTTCCAGGTTGCGGCCCTCTAGCGCACCCACACAGACGCTAACGACTAGTTGAAGCACCAGGGGACTGGATACAAACAGGTAGGGATGAAACTTGTAACCAAGAGGAGGAAGATAGTAACAGTGGCACACAATGAAAGAGAAAGGCACAAGTAAATGTGCAAGACGCACACCAGAGGATATACTGAAGAGAGTAGCCAAGCAAGGACTCAGGAGACAGTGACACACTGGAAAGTTGAGTAGCTAGAGGTACACTTAGCAGCATGAAGGTATAAAGTACAAAAGTCAGATGTGTGCGTTGCACATGCATACAAAGAGAAGTAGGATAGCAGAAGATATAATGCAAGGTGTAGGACAAAGAGGTAAATGCACACAGTGTAACGATAGAAGTAAGCACAAAGCTGCAAGGAAAGAGAGGAGCTTAGAAGTAAAGGGGTAAATGCGTAGCAAGGTGGATACACTGGAAGGGTAAGTAACAGACCGCTAGATAGAGTTAGCCAGAAGTATAAAGAATGGAAGTAGGTAGAAGAAAGCAGACACACAATGGCTGGAGTGAGGAAACACAGAAGTAGTTACGCAAGGAAGGCAGTATAGAGAGACTCACAGCACACTGGTGAAGCAAAGGGAAATCTTCAGCAAAAGATACATACTGGAATACTATAGTAGGGGTGCAAAGAGCAAAGCAGAGGATAACGCCAAACGGAGATACCAGCTAGTACAGGGAAGCCAAAGGCTCAAGGATCCAATAGTAAGCGCAGGGAATAAGATCCCAGGCATAGTTAGAGCCACAAGGGGTACAGAACAAGGCATAAGACTTGTTGCTCACACCAAGAGCAACAAGTGAGGAAGTCCTAAATAGGGGAGGAGGAGAGCAGATTGGCTGCAGCCTTGTGAGACGCCACAGGCTGACATCGCAGAACCAGGGAGCACAGTGAAAATCTGGCACGGATTTCCGGATATTGTGACAATCTTATATATCTTACCTCTTCTATAACTAGATAAAAACAAATGATAAAGCGCACTCCTGTGAGAAGGACACAGTTCAGGAATGTGGATAATGTGAAATGGTGTGCACTGCTCCTCAATACAGGGAGAGGAACCCTGTAGATCACAAACACAATATAAAACAAAAAGGCTGAGGAGCGCAACTACCTAGGTGCGTGCTACTAAACTTGATAGGCTAACAATAAACACTCATATAGGTGGTGACTTACTTTCCAGTTGGAGTGTCAGAAGGTACAGTCTATCTGAAGTGGATTGGCATCCAGAGTCTTTCTGTTCCAATGACGAAAGGTGAGGGACTGGCGGCTCCTGAACCGTGGATGCGGTAAGAGATTGCAGGCACACGTACTCGGCTGGCCAGGCCGAGCCGCGGCAGCTGTAGAGGGAAGGAGTGGATGACTAACGGCCGAGGAACTCAGCTCACCATGTGTCTCCACGCGGTGCTCAGGAAAACTGTCAGGGGTGCACAGAATGTTGTGGTTCAGTATTCTACGTCTGGGGGAGAGAGTGACACAGCGGGCAATGTCGGCAGTCGGCTACGCGTTTCGAGGGGTTCCCTCTTTATCAAGCCTCAGGGTAGTAAAGACCCTGGGAAGCCGGCCATCTTTTTAAAAAGTAACAGGGGGAGGAGTAAACATTCAATTAGCCCGGTGATAGGCTGCTGCTCCAAGATGGGGATGGGCTTATAAACTGGGTTCATCCAGGGGACAAACTGTCAGCATATTAACGGGCAGGATTACGACACCTGTTATAAGATACTGCAAGATCGAGACAGTTGGGATGGACATACATGTAGGGATAGTATAGCCTTTCTTATTAGCATGATGTGTTTCTCGGAGCCTCCATGGGATATTTTGCCCAGACAGTATGTAGAGGAAAGGAGTGGATGACTAACGGTTCAGGAGCCGTCAGTCCCTCACCTTTCGTCATTGGAACAGAAAGACTCTGGATGCCAATCCACTTCAGATATACCTGCTGACACTCCAACTGGAAAGTGATGTCACTGAGATCACTTGTATGCAAGGTACATACAGGTCTGCCATTCTCCATGGGGGGGCGTTTGGTGGGTAAGGGGGGCACATTGAGGAACGTGGCCTTGGGGCAGCAAAAAGAGTACATCCAGGGCCGGATTTGCTCTCCCCACTCCAGTTTTTGTAAGGTAGGGAGGCTGGGTGGATCTGTTTTTTGGGGCCCGTTCACACTAGTACAGTGTGTTAATCGCATGGTACCACGCAGTCGCACCTACCACACTTTCTGGTGTGGGAGGTGCATTACTATTACTTTGAATGGCACCCCAAACACACCTCCCACCCACAGTTTGATCGCCCGCAACAGAATGTGCGGTTCTGCAATGCTGTGCATTCCATTGCAGTGTAACTCGGGTCACGACCTAATGACCAAGGACAAATGTGGGTCCTGAGGTTACACAGGTTGAGGACCACTGCTGTAGATCACAGATGCCTTTTGGTCATAATTGAATCAAACTATAGTAAAACACAGTGCATTCATGGAATATACGAATATCTAATAGTCTTTGTCTTGCAAATACTTATGGTTTGTCGAGTAAGGCTTTCCATGGCTTTCTACATAGATGTGTATGTAATAATGTACATGTAAACCCAGACCCAAAGACTAGAGAAACCCACCAAGTATGAGCCATTGGACCAGGTTGGGAACATCCACGAAAGCACATAATGGGGTAATTGGGAAGAAACTGTGCAAGTCTCACAGGTGTATAATACCATTGATATAACATTGTATAAGGCTGGGCACACACCTTACAACCATCGCAAGACTTTTGTCTTGCGATGGTTGTAAGGTACTTAAAAAAACGTACGCATAGGCAGATCGTACTTGCGATGATCGCCAGCCACGCCCCCTGAGGGGCGGCTTCCGATGACCGCAATGCTGAACGGGCAGTGTGCGCTTTCGCACACACCGTCCGGCTTTTATCTTACGAACATGCCACACATCCGCCGAACATCGTACGATGCTTGGCGGGTTTTCAAACATGTTCGTAAGTTTAAACTCGTGCGACCTTACAGTAGTAGAGGTCGCACGGCTTCCACACACCTTACCATAATCGTACGATCGCGGGATTTCCCGCGATTATCGTACGATTATAGTAAGGTGTGTGGGGACCTTAAGAATTTTCTAAAATTAAAACATTTCTAGATATCTAGCCAGTCCTCAGAAAGCAAAGTTAAACCCAAATCCCTCTCCCGGTGTTGTTGGTAAGGCTTCGCAGGAACGTTCTTGGCCAACATGCATGAGGAATAAAGCAAAGGAAATCATAAAGATCAGATTGGCATTTCCGTTGGAATGGTGTAAGATTGTGAGGAGAAGGATGTGCATGGATGAGAGAAGAAAGAAAACGATTGGGTTGAATATATCATAAATGTTCTCTCAAAGGGTCATTATGGGAATCACGGAGGTACTGAAAGCTTTTAACCCCAGAGGAGGAAAGCAGAGAGTAAACATGCATGATCCACCACTGTAAGGCCTCATTCACACACGAATCGGCCGGCACGTACAGCTCCGTGCTGCGTGCGGGGCCGTACCAAGTAGCTGCCGGGAAGGACAGGGGCTGCGTGTGATTAGAACGCAGCCCCCGTCCTGCTATAGGGGGCTACGCGGCCATACGCCCCCGTACGCTCACCTCATTTGCAGGTCCGTAGGGGTGCGGGTGATCGTATTCATACGCCGCCGGAATGGAACATGTATGCGTCCCGGCCAGAAAACCCGCACCCCTACGGACCTGCAAATGAGGTGAGCGTAGGGGGGCGTACTGCCGCGTAGCCCCATAGAGAAGGACGGGGGCTGCGTTCTAATCACACGCAGCACCTGTCCTTCCCGGCAGCTACTTGGTACGGTCCTGCACGCAGCACGGAGATGTACGTGCAGGCCCATTCGTGTGTGAATGGGGCCTTAATCAGAAACAGTTTCTTGGCCAGGTGGAAATAAAGGAGAATGAAAGAGTTTCAAAAAAGGAAGAAACTGAGAGGCTAAACCGCCCCAAAAATGTAACCGAGAACCAAAGGTATCAAAGTGTCAAAGTGTATCAAAGTGTGACAGGGAATAGGATTTAAGGTGCCCATACACCTTACGATTATCGTACGATTTTCGTATGCGATCGACTTTTCGGCCAATAATCGTATGTGTGCATTGAAGTGTCCGACCGACAGTACAGAAAGTCCTGGAGCAAAAGGCAAAAGAATAGGCGAAAGGACGGCATGACAGGGTGGGCAGGCAGTCAGGTAGAGAAAGGGTTAAGTTAGCCTAAGGAAGGTGCTCGGGTGTCACTTACCGTGATTGGCTGGGTCAAGTGGTCCAGGAGGAGCATCCAGGGTGGTTAGAGCAGGGGGAGGGGTGATTCAGGCAGTTGGGAGTCAGCACAAGGTCAGTTCCCTTCCCGCCCTCCCTAACGTTTTTTTTTTTTTTGTTTTTTTAAGGTCTGCGCATGGCGGGCTACGGTGGCTGTGGGCTGCGTCCGTGGTGCGCGGCCCCGTTTGTTCTCTGGCGGGTTCAGCAGAGAGAGAGGTCAGAAATAGGTGTAGGAGGTCTCTGCTGTTACTTCCCAATGTTGTCCCTGAGTCGGTGGGTTGCGGCTAGGGGCCAGTGGTTTAAGGGGGTAAGCAGAGATCTTCGGTGGTTGAGTAAGTGGTGCCTGCGCAGACCTCACGCCAAAGAATAGGTTACAGAGAAATTGTTGTTTATGGTGATAATTAATGTTTGAACGGAAATTATATATTTAAAGATATTTTATAATAAACGGCTGCTACAGCCATTTTATATCCAACCTGGTGTGGTCCATTATTTAAGGTGGGCATGGGTCATGGAGGGGTTAAGGGTTGTAGTCAGCAGTGGGTGGTTGGGTCATAGGACGGCTGTGCCTTACCCTGTCATGTACAATCGTACGACTTTTGACGGTCAAGCATGTTTGAAAATTTTTCTATATTGTACGATTGTCGTAAGGTTGCTGGCGTTTCCGTCCGTCAAAAGTCGTACGATCTACACTGCGCTTGCGCTAATGAAAATACGGCAAATCAATTACCGCATTTCGTCCAGGTGCTTTTCGTTAATTACGGCTAAATTAGTCTTGCGATCATCGGGGCAGGATGGGGCTGCCGTACGAAAATCGGCAGCCCCACGACTATTCGATCATCGGACGAAACGTTTCGTCCGATAATCTTAAGGTGTATGGGCACCTTTAGTGTAGTATAAAACCAGCTGCACTACTTACCGCAACAATAATAAACCTGCAACAGCAGGTGGGTGCTTGTGGGTGGGTGCTTGTAGCGACCACAGACGGCACCGTGAACAAATACAGTAGTGGAAAAAATTGTCACCTGCACACCAAAGAGAAATCTCAGTAAAAAGTCCCTCTAATGACAAATTGCCATTCAGTTACAAGCGCTTTCGGGGTCTCAAGAGTACCCGTTCATCAGGCTCAGAATGACACAGTCTCATACACCATCGCCTTATAAATAGACATACAAATAAGCTTAAAAACAGACCCCTCCCACTCAGGGGCATCCCGAGGCTGGGTGATACCCGGAGCGGTCACCGCACATGCACGTGGCGTCACCACGCGCGTACGCGATGACGTCATCACGCACGTGCGGCAGTATTCGGATACCTGCCGGCGGCCATCTTGGTGATGGACACCGGCAGAGAGAGGAGGGGACAGTCACCCGGCGGGATAAGGTATGCCGCCGGGTCCCCTCCTCTCTCCTGATACTGTCGGGCGTTCGGTCCATGACCGAAAGCCCGACTTTTCAGAGGGGGGTTTTCCACATTTGCAGAAACATGCGCTAATGTGCACACATCGGAATGTAGGCAATAGGACGTGCTAGCGTGGCGCACAGGACATGACGCAACTCCCCATTGATAGAGGCTCTATTTAAACCTGCCAGTTTTGTGGATCATTCAGCTTGTGTGTGTGTTCCTGTGATTTAGCCTGTTCCTGTGTTCTGCCGCCTTGACCCAGATTTCCATAACAACGCCTCATTGCTGCCTGCCCCGACCTCTGCTTGTTCCTGGACTATTATTTTGCCTGCCGTTCTTGTACTTCTCTGCCCAATTGGGGTTTACCCTGACTTCGTCCTGCTCCTGCAGTTTTCTTCGCTGTCCTTCTGGCTGCATCCTTGCCTGCATCCTGCTTCCTTGGAGATCAGCCTCTGGACTTACCCAGGCACGGTGCCCTACACCCCGTGGCACCGGTGCTTCTCTCTGTCCTCTCACTCCCCGTCTCCACTCCCAGGGTTGTGGGACAAGAGCTGCAAAGGAGGCCTCCTCGGTCCTCTACCAGGTACGTGATAGTACATTACCAAATGAATGGTGGAAATGGGAGCGACATTCGCAGCTAAGTAATAATTCTAGATATCACGGACCGCTATTCCACCTAAAAGTTTTGAAGAGAATAAAATATGTTTAGAGATCCGAGGCTCAGAACTTACCCCATATAAATTGTAAGAGCTTACGTTGCTGAATGAGAAGGATATAAATGGGGATAGAAACGGTATATAAGTTTGGGACATCTTCACTTCTTATGCGTCCGAACCAAGAAAAAGGGACATGTTGCCACGATTCCGAGAGAGAATTCAAATGTCTAAAAGGAGGGGGAAAATTAACCTCATAAAGTTAGTCATATGAAGAGGTGAAGGAACTTCCCAGGTAAGGAAGGGTTTCTGGCCATTGGGATGAGTAAGAAGGTCACAGAGCTGATTCAGTGGACACAGATAAAGAATCCGACAGAGCCCTGGATTTAGATTGATTCACACAAAAGCCTGAAATGGAAGCAAATGAGTCCAGGACACAGAAGGAAGAGACACAAAAGGGGAAGTTATGGTAAGCATCGATAATTTATGGTGAACTCCTGCTATTTCCACCCCTTCAACGTTAACATCGCTACTTATTGCTGCAACTACCCCATTTCCCCGAAAATAAGACCTAGTACTATTTTTGGGAATTGCTAAAATAAAACACCTACCCCGAAAATAAGACTTAGTTGTGACTATTCCCAGGGCCGGTGGTGGCATAAGGGGGAACTTGAAGAGCCGCGAGAGAGAATCAGCGGTGGCAACTAAGCCAGTGCTAGAGGAAGAGGCGGCACCGGAGGGAGCAGAGCCGCATAAGCCGATGCCTCCTCCATAGCGCCGGCTCCTGTCACAGGCGGAGTGATACCAAATGCACTCCGCCTGTGAGGAATCAATAGTGAAAGTGCGCTTCGCTCATTCTGGCCAGCGATTGGTTACCAAATTGCTCTTGGAAAGGTACGGGACACCCCTGATTGCCATATTTTTGTACATGAATACATGTAGACTGTTGTACATGAATAAGTGTGGATTGTTGTACATAAAATAAGACAGTGTCTTATTTTCGGGGAAACACTGTAAAGGTTCCAGGGCTAAAGCAAATAAAAGGGGAGAAAGTGGACAGCCCTGTCTAGTGCCACGAAGAATGGGAAAGAGTTGATTCCAACTCTCTCTCCCCCAAGAAGAAAAAAATTAGATTTTTTTTTTAAAACAGATTTTATACAAGAAAAAACAAACAAAAACTTTCCTCTTTCATGTCCCCAGCTCCCCATTATCTCCCCCTTCATGTCCCCAGCTTTCCGATCCCGGACCTCACACTCTACTCTTCCATGTCCCCAGCTTCCCCTCATCTCCCCCTTCACGTCCCCAGCTTTCCGCTCCCGGACCCCATGTCACCTTTATAGTCCCAGCTCCCTATATCTCCCCCTTCGTGTCCGCAGCAGCTCTCTATTCGGCAGCAGTTCTGTGTGATGAGGGGGTGGGGATAACACCGCTTCCCACTCATTGGCTGCTGCGCCGGCTGGATCATACTTCACGCTGCACCCGGAACAAGGTGAGGTGAGCAGCGGCAAAACATGTAGGGCCCAGGACAGGAGGAAGAGGTCCCGGGACTGACATTAGCGGTTACCGGGATAATAAATATCCTGGTAATCAGCGGTTACCAGGGGCCCCTTCCTCCTGTCCTGGGCCCCCTCCAAGTGGCGGAACTCCAGGGCCCCGGTCGCGGACGTGACCTCTGCGACCCTGGTAGTTCCAACATCTTTTCCTCCATAATTCTAGGTGAGGCTTTGCCCTACCTGCCTCCCCTGATTGCACGTCCCCGCTGTAATGTGGGAAGCAAATTCTGTGGCCGCGAGGCCTTGGTTGACCGCCTAATTTGCCTAATTAGAGAGCCGCCTCTGTATTTTTCCGCCCAGCTCTGGTATCTTACAACAACATCCACCGGTGTGTCAGATTTACTTTCATCTTCTTTATTTGAGTAAAGGTCAACAGACTCCATGCTCCATGACCATTTGCATCAGAGAGTGAACGAGGTTCTTTTCCATTGTTAGGAGCAGCTCCATCGTTCCCGTACAGGCAGCTGTTGTATCTGACTGCAGAGATGGCAAACTCTGCAACAGGAGATGAAGCTGAAAATATCTTAATACAACAACTTCCTCCATTCGTCGGTCTTGGGATCGTAGTATTGCCGAGTCTGGTAGCACAATCCTTTATTGTGGTCGTTAACGCCATTGACTGGCTGATGGGAAGATCAATGATTGATGTTGACAAACTTATCACCTTCCTTGAGCTGTCAAAGTTGTCCTTCCATGTTGCCAGTCTGCTGTATTTTTTTGCATTCTTTTACTTTCCGGAGATTCCTGTTTTTTTTTTCCTGTTGCTTGAATTTATTTTGAATTCCTCATCCTGCTTGGGCCTCAGCTTGTCAACCGTGCACTCCATCTTCATCTACTTCAAGATCTCCACCATTCAAAGCAACTTCTTCTTACGTCTGAAGGCTGTCATATCAAGGAGGGTGGTCTTCCTGATACTCACCTCCGTGCTGTTGTCTCTGGGATATTCCTCCATGCGTTTGTTGGCCTACCCCATTCAGATTTTTAGGAATTCGACACAAGGCTACTTTTTACACTATAAACAAAACTTGGAGAAGATGTCATATTTTCACTCACTATGGACCATGTCCCCTCTTCTACTGGGCTTCCTGTCTTCAATTCTGCTCATCAGCTCGCTTTGCTCACACATGATCAGAATGAACAGTCGTGGGAATGTAACCAGCAGCACTGACACCTTCCAGAGGACCATCAAGTTTGCATTTGTCTGTATCCTGATCTGGGCTTTCTATATCATTACATACATCATGGAAAGATTTATGTGGTTGTTGGGCCCTTTGTGGTATATTTTTATCATGAACATTTTTCCAGGTCTGCATTCTGCTTTTTTAATTTATGCGGCAACCAGACTAAGACATCGGTTCTTCGGGATTGTCCATGGCGGGATGGACTGGCGGTTCAAGAGAAAAGCTCCTGGACCTGGTCCTAGAGAGCCGGTGGAGGGATTGCAAAAGGCTGATGGCAACTTAAATTTGGGAACGTAATGTATATTCCCACTTATGCAGTGAAAGCGGGGGAAACCCCTCTATAGGTTTGTTATGTGATCCCATTCCCACGGCATAACAGAAAACAATATAAAAAATACATATCATATTATCACCTTTTAGATGCTTTGTTGCAATAGGCTACGTGGCTGAGTCCAAGTTTTTCTGAACACCTTCACAGTGACCTGTCCTTACAGAAAGACTGAGGAATGGGACTGTGTTGAATTTGTTCTACAGCCTTCTTTAAAGGAGAACTATGAGGGGGGTGCTTTTCACTCACCTCATAGTTCTAGCCGACCTGTGACAATGAGACTATCACAGGTCGGCTCAGTAGATCGGGAGGTGAGCGAACACATACCGGCGTTCGCTCACCTCTGGATCCTGTCACGGCTCTCTGCTGGGGGCTGGATTCCCCCATTCCCCCCTCCCCGCTCCGCCAGCGCTGACTGGGGGATCGGAGGGGGCGGGTACAGCTGGCTCGGCCTCTAGATAGGCACAGCCAGCTGTCAGTCACGCAGCTAGGCGGATACCAGCACAATTGTCGGGATCCGCTTCAGCTGCGGCGTCTCAGTATACCGCGAGCTACAGCTCGCGTTATAGTGAGCCTAGAGTGACAGGAGGACGCTAGTTTGTGCCCTCCCGTTACCCTAAGGAGAACTATGGGGAAAAGCCTTAACCCCATAGTTCTCCTTTAAGGGAACTGGGACATTTTAAGTTCTGGAAGCTTAAGTTCAACGTTAACTTTAATATGCATAAAAAAACCCCAAACATTTCTGTCAACCTATAATAAAATATAGCACAGATATTTATTAAACCAATCTATCAAATGCCCTAAACATCCTCAAAACAAAAATGTGTATTTCTCTGTCTGCATCTGAGTTTAATATAATGGTGAAAACAAAATAATCATATATACCTGTATACTTTATATAATATGTTTAGCCTGGTGGAGGAAGTGTTTCATTCCGAGCAATAAAGTTGTTATGATATGGGAAACACGGTTGGGCTACCTGTACTTTTTTGCATGTAAAGGTTCCACTTAAAAGAGACACTGTCACCACATGACCACTGATAATAACAAGGGTAGTTCTGTAAAGAAGCACATTGATACTAACCTTTCCAGCACACTGTGTCTTGAAATGCTGCTCTACTCATCCCTAGCCGCTACAAGTATTTGACCCTTCCAGGTTGGTCAAAAACCTGTCTCCCTAACCCGCACATGGTGGTTCCACCAGTAGGCTTGAAGGTACTGTAGGGATGATATTAGCCAACAGTAGGAACCCCAGTGTGAAGTCAGGGTCTAGGTAGTACTCGCTGAAGTGAAAGAGCGTGTGGGGCGGCTTGCTGTGAGAGGGGAACCGCTCAGTACATGGCTTTCTGACTGAACAGATGCGAAGCTTGGTCTGGCTCGAGGGTTCGGGGGCGGCAGAAGCCCGTGGTGTTGTGCCCCCTGGGGGTGGCGTCCCAGGGGTGCGCAGAAAGTCACTTGGGTATGGGGACCCACATGACTCACTGTGCACTTGGTCACACACCATATTGCTTATTTCTGCACATCGCCTCTTGGACAGGCCTTATGGCTAGTCCGGGGCAATATTTTTGCACTCCGGCCCCTAAGGCCTGTCAGAGTGGTGCACTGGCACTTTAGATTCATTTATGCACTCTATGCACGTTTGGCACTTTTTTATTTTCAAATTTGACCCACAGATTGCTGAAGGTGCAGGTTTCTTCGGGACCTATTCCTGACGCTGGGAGGAGATTCTGTGCCTCGTAGGGGGTTCTCTGTCTCCTCACACCCAGGAGGTCTGTCTCTCTTCGGGAGAGCCCACTTGCCTAGTACTGTGAGGGACCTGTTGCGGCAGGTCCCCGAAGGAAATGGGTCCACCGGCCTTCGGGTTGGTGGACCAACAGTCTCAACCCCTGTCAGGAGCCTTGCGCCCCGAGGGGTCGGGAAAGTAGGTCCCTTCTTTCGAAGGATCTTGCACCCTTGTGCACGTTTTTGTGTGCTGTGATTTCACGGTTCACTTTTTTTGTTCACAGGGGGAAGTTTGATGCACGTCCACGGGCTTCGAAAAATCTAGGTATTCATATACCTGTAATTTTGTAAATACTGTGGTGACAGGGTCACTTTAATGTGAGCACTTGCAATATTCAATATAATTTTCCCAATGATAACAGCCGGGATACGAGGAGTTTGTTTAGTCAAATCTACGCTCATCTTCTTTATTTGTATAAAGGTGAACGAGGCCACTGAAATAACATAGATCAACAGACAAACAAAAAACAAACATCACCAAGTATCAACCAAGCACATCCCGCCACGAGGACCGGAGTATTCCCTAGAACAGGCCTTCTTAAACTTTCTCCACTCGTGACCCCTTTTTGGGCGAGGAAATTTTTAGGGGACCCCAGCATTGGATGGAGTCTCTCCCCTCTTTCCCTCAACTTCAGTCGGTGTCCCCCCTCCTCCCCTAGCGTCAGTCGGTGTCTCTCTCCTCCCCCAATGGACGGACAGTCAGTGTGTCATTACCACCTACTACTAAGCCCCCTCTCCCTCCTCCAGCTGCTATGCCCCACTTCCGGGTTAAAGGAAGCTCCGTCAATGTAAAAAAACAACAACAAAATAGTCCCCGGGCCCCTCTGATGCCGTGCTGGCTGGGCCGTCATTGAAGCGGGACGGAGGCTCCAGGGCTGCCTCTCACTGACTCGAGCAGCGGCTGTCGCAAGGAATGCGCGGCTCTCAGTACAGTGTGGGCTCTGCAGGATGCGGGGTATCTTGTCAGTACCTGGACTGAGCAGGCTGTGGGACATAGAAAAAGTGGGGAGAAGCCAGGTAATAGTGGCTCAGTGTGGGGGAAGGGGAAGCACGGGGGTGGTTGGGGGCAGTGTTGAAGCTAGGGGGGCGGAAAGGTTGGGGACCGCTGGTCTAGAAGGTCTCTCCTTATATTTATCCTGTTCCTCAGCTCACATCACTGGGATGAACTCGTCAGTGATTGGCCAAGGTAGGAAATATATTCCTAACCCAATACAATGTGTAATCAGAGGGGCCACTCAGTCAAAGTTTACTAAGAAATGTCTGATATTACATTGAGTGTGAATTGGTCCGTCTTCTAGGACAGTTGACCCTTCCATGGTCCCCGCGCTCACCTTGTCCACGAAGTTGGTGATCTCCATGATGCGCTGTTTGGTCTTTCCCAGGTCCATGTTCTGCTTTCTGTACTGTCATCCAGAGAAGTATAAGTTAGACATTCACCGCGGTATGCAGAACACAATGCTTATCCACCGGGATATAACGCTGAACAATGCCATTTACAAAACTATTCTGGGGAACTCTTGATGGTCAGGCATGCAGCAACCCGGTCATGTGATCTCAAATTAGATTTTGTTTTAATAGAAATTAGAAAATCATCAAACGAACAATGCGCTACTTATGGCCAACCTCTGGGCAATCAAGCTGAAGGAACCCTGATCAATACGTTGCTTGATGGGGTTCCTGACTTCTCTCAATTGTTATTTTATCAATATTTTATATCGTCCTCTGCTTTGAGAACACGTAGCCTGCTCTGGCGATATGTATTCTGCTCTTGGGACATGTATTCTGCTCTAAGGACATGTATTCTGGTTTGGTGACATCTATTCTGCTCTGGGGACATCGATTCTGCTCTGGGGACATGTATTGTGCTTTGGTGACATGTATTTTGCTCTTGGGACATGTATTCTGCTCTGGGGACATGCATTCTGCTCTGGGGACATGCATTCTGCTCTGGGGACATGCATTCTGCTCTGGGGACATGCATTCTGCTCTGGGGACAT
>NW_017306912.1:186960-201954 GCF_000935625.1 Nanorana parkeri
CTGCGGAACATAGAAAAAGTGGGGAGAAGCCAAGTAATAGTGGCTCAGTGTGGGGGAAGGGGAGGCACAGGGGTGGTTGGGGGCAGCAGTGCTGAAGCTAGGGAGGGCATGTGCCCCGGGTGCCGCCGGCAGGGCCAGTGGCAGAATGGATGGGGGGGGAAACAATTATTATTATTACTGGGCTGGGGCGGGCAGCACCGCTCCCTCCCTCTACCAGCACTGCCACTCCTGCAGGCACACCCGCACCTATGTATGTGTATATATACACTGTGTGTATATATATATATTTTTTAAAAATTCATATTAGTGGTCCGGGGGAGTTAAAATTATGAATTTAGTGGTCCATGAGGACCGAAAGGTTGGCGACCGCTGCACTAGAACACAGCAATACAGTTATAAAAACAACATTTCAGGTATAGAAAATAGACCGGACACCCCCACAGGTAAGGGATGCAGTGACAATGGGAGACATAGTTCATACTCATGGAGATTACCAGTAGACATGTGCGATTCGTTTCGTTACGTACGAATTTTCCTGAAATTCGTAAATTTGGAAGCATCCGAAATCCGAATTGCAGTTTTCGAATTATATCCGAAATACGAAATTCCGTTAACGAATTTCAGATCCGAATTTCTTTGAAACAGGAACTAATATTACCCCAGGATCACCCCGGAAACCAATTTTAACCAGAAATTCAGGTGTACAGTACAATCTATGTATAATGAAAAGCTGGGTGAGGGCGGTGAGTCGCGGATAGTGCTGGCAAAGGGTACCTCATGGAGGATATCCCCCCAGCTCTCATCAGTAATGGGTCCGATATCCTGATAATAACAGCTTTTGCATATGATTGCAGAAATGGCAAAGTCAGCAACGGAAGACAATTACCAAATACTTGTAATTCATATAATTAATGGTGAAAGCAAATGTGTTTTATTTGATCGGTTTGGATCAGTTGCTTTACTATAAGAATTATCATTATATTGTGGCAATTTCACGCGTGTGGAATGTTCCTTGGAAGACTTTTTTTTAAACTATTTTGAGTATGTTATGGAAAAAAGTAGGCAGAGGAGGGAACAGTGGCAGTAAATGTCTGATGCAGGGGACATATTGTCAGGGAAATCCAGTCGTTGTCCATAGTAGAGCTTCTGCATGTACAACTGCACGAGCCATTGTACAATCATATGCACGAAGTGCTACAATGCCAACATTGCGCACGCGTGTGTCCGCAAGTTACGGCGTGCACACGCACATTCCTGCCAGTGGAGCCAAGCGGGCTATAGAAGTATGCCTGTTGCATCTGCACATTGCTCAGAGATCTTCAGCTGTTCCCCGTGCTATTTCCTGACTCCGTTCTTAAATCTGTGTCTGACCCTGCTGTTCTCTGCCTGCCTTCTGACCTCGGCTTGCCCACTGACCATTATTCTGGACAGGGGCGTAACTAGAAATCACAGGGCCCCATAGCAAAATTTTGTATGTGGCCCTGTGATTTCTAGTTATGCCCCTTGCAAAGCCCACCTGAGATCCCAAACAGCCCACCTGAGAGTGACCCTGCAGAGCCCGCCATAGACTCTCTATAGTGGGCTCTGCAGGGTCTCAGGTGGGCTGCACACCTCTTACCTGTCAGAGCGGTACGCCTCCCTCTCCGCGGTCGCCTCCCTCTTCCGTTCCCGGGCCCGCCTCCTCTTTTATCGCCGTGCCGTCTTCTCCTCTATCGATGGGCCCCACCTTCTTTTAGGTTGCCGGGCCGGGCCCCACCTCCTCCTTCACTGCAAACGGGTCCAGCCTCTTCTGCGGCAGCTGCTGGCTGTCACTGGCACAGCTCAGCAGCGGCTGGGAGGCAGAACGCGCTGCTGCAGACATCACTGACAGGTTGTCAGTGATCTAACAGCGGCGCGTTCTGCCTCCCAGCCACAAGTGACAGCCAGCGCACTGATATGCCATAGCGACCCAGGCGGCCCGCACAGCCGGGCCCCCCTGTGCCCGGGCCCCATAGCGGCCGTCTGGGTCGCTATGGCGATTGTTACGCCACTGATTCTGGATTCTGATTTTGTTGGAATCCACCCCGCTAGTAGTATGTCACTTGTTCAGATAAAGTCACGGAAGAATCCACCAGTGACACATGGCAAAGGGAAAGTAGAACGTTACACATTTTATATTGTTTCTTGATTGTGGTTTATTATTTGAAAGTGATAACATAAATCCTTCCATCATGGTGAACCTAAAACACCACACAACATTTCTAACCTTCCTGCCTTTGTTTTTTCGCTCAATCAGCCATTTAATTTTGTGTAGGCTCCATCGGTACCTCCCCAACATACCAGAAGCCATGCCTTTATTCAGGCACCTGTGCTAAAAACCTGTAGTGGAGTGGTGGCCAGGGAACCCAACCATTCTTTTATTATCCAGACTTTACAGATCTGAGACAGAAATCTCCCATGGGATACAACCTGGACACAATATACACCCTGTCCAGAACCTTACTCTACACCAGTGGTTCCCAGCTTGGGGTAAAAGTACCTCCAGGGGTTCTTGGCAGAACATTTAGGGGTACTTTATTTTTGTAGTGGTGGAAAATTCCTGTGGCAGTGGGGAGTCCTGGAAAAAAATTGGGGAAGAAGATTTGCAGAATAATCCTGCGGCCACATTTTATAACACTCATTCTATAGTTCTGGCTGCCAACACCTCAGTTAGTCCCCAGCTGAGTGATGTGCCCTTTGCATCTTTGCAGCCCTATATCCAGAAAATCCACTCTAACACACCCGCACCCCAAAGAGACCCCAAGATAATACTGGACACATCACTGCAATATGGCATACCCCCAAAGAGCCCCCCATCCCGGCCTCCCAGCTCTCTTTTCCATCCTGCTAGGACAGTAGCATTTGAGACCCCTCCTACTGTGAGCACAGATTGGCCTCACCTACCATTCAGTTCGGCACACTACATATTGTGACCCTGCCCTACGCCCACCGAGGGAACAGCTTATACAAATGGATTGCCAAGGGGTACGCAAGTAAAAAAAAAAGTTGGGGACAACTGCTCTTCTCCAACCAAGGCTATTAGCCTCAGTATACATAAACATACTGTATATACCATATTTTGCACTCTATACGGCGCTCCGGTCTATAGGACGCAGGCAATCTGTGACAGGGATTCTGTGACAGAAACTGTAGTTAGTGACCAGTGAGACAGGTGGTGCTGTTATTACAGCGCCACGGTCTCTGTAATCACACAGAGCAGACGAAGAACGACGTTGTTCGTCTGCTCTAGTAGGCTCTATGGTGAGCTCCTATCCCATGGTCACGGTCCCCCCAGAGGAGCGGGGGACCCTGAAAACCACGGCGGGGGAGGGGCGGACACAATCGCCGCCACTCGATTTAATACAAGTGATCTAATTAGATAACTCGTATTAAACGAGCAGCGGCTCCCACTGTACATTCAGCTCTGCTTGTCAGGAGTAGGGCTGAATGTACAAAGAAACTACTCGCCCGGCGCCCGAAACTGCATCTCCCGGGCGATAGGTATTCGCTCTATAAGACGCAGGCACATTTCCCCCCCCCTTATTTTTTGCTCCCGTCTTATGGAGCGAAATATACGGTACTTTCTAAAATATGTAAAGGTTTTCCTTCAATCTTGGTGCTTCCAATAAACATAATTTGCCTGCCCTGGGCAGGATACCAGCATTTTGTTTAGTCAAATCCACTCTCATCGTTTCTATTTGTATAAAGATTGACAAGGCCAATGTGTTAGTTTTTCTATTTGCATTATACATTCAAAGAAGTAATTTACCTTTATTACATGTAGTACTTTCCATCATTTCTAGAAAGAAATAGAATAAAAGCCGACAGTCGGCTCTACAAGTTTAAACAGACTCCCGGCGGCAAAAGTCACCGGGAGTCTGTTTAAACAGCCCCGATGCTGGCGACGTACACTGTACGTCGTCAGTCACGAAGGGGTTAAACTTTCTGCACTATGTTTGTGAAATAAGTTTGATCAGCTCAGCTGTAAAATGGGATGTCGGATATTTCGTCATTTTGGGATTCGGGTCTGAAATTCAATTCGGCTTGGGGTTTTCGGATTTGGACCAAATCCGAATTTTCGTTAATTTCGGATAATTTTACGAATGAATATTCGTTGTGAATACCACAGAAAACCATATACAGATATTAATACTAAAGCTGAATCCCCTAGACCCGAATAGCATTTGGGATTCGAATTCGGATCCTGAATGCCATTCGGGTCTGGGAGCCTCAGCTTTAGCATTATATGTATATACTGTATAAACACGTCCATGTCAAAGGATCCCTTGAATGTGACAATTTTTTTTGTTTCAGATCTCCATTATTATACTATGAAGATCAAAACCAGTTTCCATCCCCCTGAGATCAGCTAATCATATGGAAGGGGCTGGAGACTGAATATTAACACCTTTTGTCTTCAGGTATAATTCTTCTATTGGTCATCTTGGAAATCTCATGACTGTTTCCAGTTATGACTTACCGATCCGAAAGTGATGGGTCTGGTTCCAGCTATTGTTCTGCTATCTGCTGAATCCAAGCTCCGGTATTCTACGGCTAACAGAACCAGAAGTACCATAAAGAGACCCAATTATCAGAACTCCTCCACACTGTATCTTAAAACCCTCATGTTTAGTTTCAGTCAGCTCACCTTTGTGCCACCGTTTTTTCCCTGAAGGTTATTCCCTGAGTTATGAGATATGACCTTTTTTAAGCATTTTGAACATTGAAATACACAAGGTGAGGTGACACTTTTTCCAATCCGGTGACAAACCCACTTGGAGACACTTTGTCTAGAACAGGGGAGCCCATTAGGTAGATGGTGATCTACCAGTAGCTCTCAAAGCTGATGCTGGTAGATCAGGAAGGGGGGGAATGGCGGCCCCTTTATTCCATTTTGGTATATTTATTTAGCTGTGCACACATGATTACCTATTAGCCTGAGTCTGCTGAGCCGAGCTCCCTGACACCTTTCTGGTGGATGCTGGTGGTTGAAGTACTATGTATTAGACATGTGCACTGCCAAAAAATTCGTTTAGTTTCGTTTTAAATTCGGATTTGTGTTATTTCGTTTTTCGGTATTCGGGTGTGAAAGTCAGTTCAGATTCGGAATTCGGATTTGGACGAGATTCTTTAGCGGTAGTTCGTTCGAACGTTCGTTTCGGTTTAGTTTCTTATTCGTTTCGTTCATTCGTTCGTTCGTTTGCAGCAAAGTGACATTTGAGGGGGAAAAATGTTTTTCTCCTCTAATGTCACTTTGCTCCAACGAACGAAACGAATAAGAAACGGAAACGAACGTTCGAACGAACTACCGCTACCGAATTTCGGAAACAGTTTGCATTCGTTATACAGTATCTGTAATTCGGAATTCGGATACATCCGAATGTCCGAATTTCCGAAAATTCGTCCGAATTTCGATTCGGAACGAAACGAATCGCACATGTCTACTATGTATTACATCAAAGAATATTAGTTTACACAGCATATTGTACTATACAGCAAGGTGAGCCAGGAGAGAGAGCGAGGGAGGGGTTTTTTTTCATTGGTAGATCTCGTGTAGCTCGTCATTTGAAAAGTAGATCTTAACACAAAATATTGTGGGCACTCCTGGTCTAGAACCTCCAGGAAGGGTATACATTGCTGAATGGTTCCCTGCTGGGGAAGCACAACAAACCCACGTTTGATTTAATTAACACTTTTTAGCTAACAAGTTTATGCAAATTGTTTGGTTAGCTTCTAGACTGCATTCAATAAAATAATTGACTTTTCAAGATGTCTTATGACAAGAGGCCCAAAAAAATGATTTTTTTTTAATGGCTTAACCATGACAATTATAATTACGTATTATTATTAATAATGTAATTAATAAATATTTGTTTATATGTATGTACAGGGTGACCGACGGGAGTCGGGCGTTTTTAGAACAGGTAGTACGCAGTAAGTGGTGATGGGAGGGGGACGAGCTAGGTGTCTCCCCCCAACTGTACCGCCAATTCCGTCACAATGTAGCAATGGACATTACAACATCTTTTCTTTGCTTACGACAGCTTTGTGGTGAGTCTATCGCAGCAGAGGCTATTTCGTCAAGAATTCAATGTTGGTCGACACGGGGGCCGTTCCCAGTCCCAACACGGTCCTAAGGTTTGTTGAACATTTCAGAACAACCGGAAACATTATGAATAAGAAACCACCAGGCCCCGCCCGCACTGCAAGGACGCCGGAAAACATTGCACAGGTGAGAGAGGTACTGCTTAGGAGCCCAGGGCGTTCTGCTCGAAGACATGCAAGTGAGTTAGGTTTGAGTCATGAATCAGTGAGATTTTACAGAGAGATTTAAGATTCCATCCATACAAAATGCAGATTGTTCAACAGCTCAATGTGAGAGATTACGAGCAACAAAAAGAGTTTGCTGTGCAAATGCGCGTGATTTTAGTTCTCACCGATTCACGACTCGACCCTAACTCACTTGCATGTCTTCATGCAGACTCACCCGGGCTCCTAGGCAGTGCCTCTCTCACCTGTGCAATGTTTTACGGCGTCCTTGCAGTGCGGGCGGGGCCTGGTGGTTTCTTAATTATAATGTTTCCGGTTGTTCTGAATTGTTCAACAAACCTGAGGTCCGTGTTGCGACTGGGAACGGCTCCATGTCAACCAACATTGATTATTGATTTCAACATTGAATTCTCGACTAAATAGCCGCTGCGTTGCTCTGATAGACTCACCACAAAGCTGTCGTAAGCAAACAATGTTGTAATGTCTATTGCTTCATTGTGACTGAATTGGCATTCCAGTGGGGGGAGACACCTAGCTCGTCCCCTCCTATCACCACTTACCATGTACAGGGCCAGATTTACTCTCTCTGCTGCCCTAAGGCCAGGTTCCCCAATGTACTGGAACCTCCGGTATTAGGAGGCTGGGTGGCGAGTCATTACATGCCGCCCGGCTTCCTGATTGGGCCGGAAAGCTGGCTCCATGCTCCCTCGTCACGACCAGGTGACAAAGGAGCATGGAGCCAGCTTCCTGGCCAATCAGAAAAGCTGGACGCCGTCCAGCTTCCTGAATGGCCAGGATAGCCAGAAAGCCGGTTCCATGCTTCCTCGTGACAAGGGAGCATGGAGACGGCTTCTCGGCTAATCAAGAAGCCGGGCAGCGAGTCATTACCCTTAATGGGATTTCCAGTATCGCTATTCGGTATCGGCGAGAACCGGAAAAAAAAAAATCAGTACACGTACTCGATACCGCAAAACTGGTATCGGTGTATCTCTAGTTTACAGTGTATATCAAGCTAAGACTTTTTCCTAATTTTGGACAGAGTGGGGAAGGATTAGAACCCTTGTCAGGGTTTTACCGCTATCCGTGGCTCTGCTATCCGTGGCTCTGTTATCAGTGGCTCCGTTTTCTGTGGCTCCATGAGATTCCCCTCATTTCCTGTCCTGCTGACAATGCTTTACCAGACAGGAAGTGAGGGGAACTCTATCAACAATGAGGACAGAAATGAAAATGCTTTAGCAGATTAGGGGCAGGCTCGAACCCCTCTCAGAGTTTTATTTCAGTCTGTGTGACTCTTGCTGAGGGAAAATATCTATAACAGAGCCGCAGGGAAGGTATTACAAAATTGGCTTGATAGGTCAATTATAATTAGGCAGCACATTCATGAGATGTAAAAAAACAGCTGCATCATTTTTTGTAACATACAGACTGCAGGGGCAGGCATGTATGTAATGTATAGAATGCAGATGTATGTATTGTAGAGTGCAGGGGCCAAGCATATGTAATGTATAGAATGCAGGGGTCAGCCGCATGAAACATACAGAGTGCAGAGGTCAGAAGTGTGTTATGTACAGAGTGTAGGGGTCAGACAAATATATCATACAGAGTGTAGGGGGTCAGACAAATGTATCATGCAGAGTGCAGGGGCAGGCATATGTAACATACAGAGTGCAGGGGCAGGCATTTGTAACATACAGAGTGCAGGTGTATGTAATGTACAGAGTGCTGGGGCCAAGCATATGTAATGTATAGAATGCAAGGGTCAGGCATACAGTATGTACTGTATAGAGTGCAGGGGTCAGCCGTATGCAACATACAGAGGTCAGAAGTGTGTTATGTACAGAGTGCAGGGGTCAGGAGTGTGTTATGTACAACGTCCAGGGGTCAGGAGTGTGTAACATATTGAAAGCAGGGGGTCAGGAGTGTGTTATGTACAACGTCCAGGGGTCAGGAGTGTGTAACATATTGAAAGCAGGGGGTCAGGAGTGTGTTTTGTAAAGATTACAGGCATCAGGAGTGTGTAACATATTGAATGCAGGAGTTAGGAGTGTGCTGTGTACAGAGTGGAGGGGCCAGGAGTGTGTTTTGTACAGAAGGCAGGGGTCAGGATTGTGTTATGTACACACACACACAGGCACGCTCAGCTGTGGCCTATTATTCACTATAGCGACCCAGGCGGCCGCTATGGGGCCCGGGGCACAGTGGGGCTCGGCCAGATGCCGTGCGGCCGCCTGGGTCGCTATGGAATCCTCTGCTGGTGGCTTTCACTGGCGGCTGAAGACGAACACGCCGCTGTTCAGATCACTGACAGTAATCTGTGCAGCAGCGCGTTCCTCTCCACAGAGTCAATGAGAGCCAGCAGCGGCAGCAGGGGAGGAGGCGTGGGCCCGGTGACGGAGAGGGAGGCGGGCCCATCAGCGACCGTGAAGGAAGAGGAGGCGGACAGGTAAGGAGTGCGACCAGCCCACCTGAGGGTGACCCTGCATAGCCCACCTTAGTGAGTCTATGGTGGGCTCTGCAAGTTCACCCTCAGGTGGGATCGCGAGTGGGCTCTGCAAGGGGTATAACTAGAAATCACGGGGCCCCATACAAAATTTTTACTATGGGGCCCTGTGATTTCTAGTTACGCCCCTGACGCTCAGATACATGCATACACACACACACACATACAGACACACACACACACACACACACATACAGACAGACATATACACTCATAAATTCATAAAAGTACAGCGCTAAAATCTAAATCATGACACCCTGTATACTATCTGTATAACTGATATGCAATCAGTGAGCAATCAAAGTGCAATAAAAAAGGTTTCGTGCGGTAAAAAAATATTTTGATAATTAAATAATACATTTACATAGAGCTCTGTACATCAGGCCAAAAAGTAGGACAACTGAGAAAGTAAGAGGGACAGAAGGGTTTTGTTCCAATAGGAAAGCTGGGATCTATGCACATATACTGTATATATACACACACTGATATGCTGCCATATACACTGAGTGGCCAGTTCATTATGACCACCTGACGTTTGTAGGCAAATTAGCTATAATTTGGCGCTGAAGTTGCTAGAGGGCCAGACCATTATAAATAGGGAAGCGGGTTGGTTACCACGACAGTAGAAGTGATTTTTTTTCTGAAGATACGGGGAAACAACGCGATGTAACAGCCTTGTTGTTGGCGCGGAGCCATGGAGCGAGCAGTGGGGTAACTACCACCATAGCGACCCACGCGGTCGCTATGGGGCCAGGGGCAGAGGGGGGCCCGGTCATGGGGGCGAGGGGCTCAGCAGTATACGTGGAGGACGAGACCCGGCTGCTGCGGAGGAGACTGGCGCCCTCGGCCGTGGAGGAGGAAGCCGGGGCCCGGAGGAGGCCGGGGCCCAGAAGAGGATACCGGGGATCAGCAGTGAAGTGGAGGATGCCGGGGATCGGCGGCGCGAAGGCCGGAGATCGCCGGCATTGGTGGAAGTGGAGGCCGGGGATCGTCGGTGAGAAGGAAGAGGCTGGGGCTCGGTGGCGGCTGACAGGTAGGAACGGCTAAGCTGCTTTGCTGTTTATTATTTAATAATATGCAGTGTTAGGAGCTAAAAGGCTCCGTCTTTCCTCTAAATGTTCCCTGTGTTTGAGTCCCCGCACAGCCAGGAGGGCTGCATCTGGCAGAAAACATGCACCCCTCATTGCCTTTCCCAGCTGTTCCCCTCTCCGCCCTGCCTGCTACAGTTGGAGATGAGGGTCAGGATGGACATGAGGGTCAGGATGGACATGAGGGTTAAGGTGGCCATACACTGTACAACCATCGCAAGACTAAGGTTGTAAAGTGATTAAAAAAACGTACGATCTGCCCATCTCGATCATGACCGCAATGCTGAACGGGCAGTGTGCGCGTGCGCACACCGGCCCGTTCGGCATTTGTCTCCCGAGCACCGTTCAAACCAGCCTAAAATCGTACGATTTCCGGTTGGTTTTCTAGCGCGCTCCTTAGACAAAAACGTGCGACCGTACAGTAGAAACGGTCGCACGTCTCCGTTCACACTGCTCGATTCTCGTACGAGAATCGAGCAGTGTATGGGCACCTTTAGGATGGATATGAGGGTCAGGATGGACATGAGGGTCAGGATGGACATGAGGGTCAGGATGGACATGAAGGTCAGGATGGACATGAGGGTCAGGATGGACATGAGGGTCAGGATGGACATGAAGGTCAGGATGGACATGAGGGTCAGGATGGACATGAGGGTCAGGATGGACATGAGGGTCAGGATGGACATGAGGGTCAGGATGGACATGAGGGTCAGGATGGACATGAGGGTCAGGATGGACATGAGGGTCAGGATGGACATGAGGGTCAGGATGGACATGAGGGTCAGGATGGACATGAGGGTTAGGATGGACATGAGGGTCAGGATGGACATGAGGGTTAGGATGGACATGAGGGTCAGGATGGACATGAGGGTCAGGATGGACATGAGGGTCAGGATGGACATGAGGGTTAGGATGGACATGAGGGTCAGGATGGACATGAGGGTTAGGATGGACATGAGGGTCAGGATGGACATGAGGGTTAGGATGGACATGAGGGTTAGGATGGACATGAGGGTTAGGATGGGGAGAATGGTCAGGAAGCTGAGGATGATCAGGATGATGATGTGAGTATAGTGAAGATGGAGATGATGGTCAGGATAGTGAGAATTCCAAACAGTCTTATATGAACTTGTGACAGCTATAAAATGATCCTCGCACACCGTGCTGCTCCTTTAAGGACTAGGGGACCTTGACTCGATTTCTAAAACAAAAACACAGAGCGCCCCGAGATGTTCAGGATAATTTTTTATTTTAATGGATAATGGATAAAAACCCACAAGGATTGCAGTACAACAAGTGTATTACTCCTTTGATCTGATATCGGAAATATCCCGGTCAGGATGGTGAGGAGATGAGGACGGTCAGGATGGCGAGGAGATGAGGACGGTCAGGATGGCGAGGAGATGAGGACGGTCAGGATGGCGAGGAGATGAGGACGGTCAGGATGGCGAGGAGATGAGGACGGTCAGGATGGCGAGGAGATGAGGACGGTCAGGATGGCGAGGAGATGAGGACGGTCAGGATGGCGAGGAGATGAGGACGGTCAGGATGGCGAGGAGATGAGGACGGTCAGGATGGCGAGGAGATGAGGACGGTCAGGATGGCGAGGAGATGAGGACGGTCAGGATGGCGAGGAGATGAGGACGGTCAGGATGGCGAGGAGATGAGGACGGTCAGGATGGCGAGGAGATGAGGACGGTCAGGATGGCGAGGAGATGAGGACGGTCAGGATGGCGAGGAGATGAGGACGGTCAGGATGGCGAGGAGATGAGGACGGTCAGGATGGCGAGGAGATGAGGACGGTCAGGATGGCGAGGAGATGAGGACGGTCAGGATGGCGAGGAGATGAGGACGGTCAGGATGGCGAGGAGATGAGGACGGTCAGGATGGCGAGGAGATGAGGACGGTCAGGATGGCGAGGAGATGAGGACGGTCAGGATGGCGAGGAGATGAGGACGGTCAGGATGGCGAGGAGATGAGGACGGTCAGGATGGCGAGGAGATGAGGACGGTCAGGATGGCGAGGAGATGAGGACGGTCAGGATGGCGAGGAGATGAGGACGGTCAGGATGGCGAGGAGATGAGGACGGTCAGGATGGCGAGGAGATGAGGACGGTCAGGATGGCGAGGAGATGAGGACGGTCAGGATGGCGAGGAGATGAGGACGGTCAGGATGGCGAGGAGATGAGGACGGTCAGGATGGCGAGGAGATGAGGACGGTCAGGATGGCGAGGAGATGAGGACGGTCAGGATGGCGAGGAGATGAGGACGGTCAGGATGGCGAGGAGATGAGGACGGTCAGGATGGCGAGGAGATGAGGACGGTCAGGATGGCGAGGAGATGAGGACGGTCAGGATGGCGAGGAGATGAGGACGGTCAGGATGGCGAGGAGATGAGGACGGTCAGGATGGCGAGGAGATGAGGACGGTCAGGATGGCGAGGAGATGAGGACGGTCAGGATGGCGAGGAGATGAGGACGGTCAGGATGGCGAGGAGATGAGGACGGTCAGGATGGCGAGGAGATGAGGACGGTCAGGATGGCGAGGAGATGAGGACGGTCAGGATGGCGAGGAGATGAGGACGGTCAGGATGGCGAGGAGATGAGGACGGTCAGGATGGCGAGGAGATGAGGACGGTCAGGATGGCGAGGAGATGAGGACGGTCAGGATGGCGAGGAGATGAGGACGGTCAGGATGGCGAGGAGATGAGGACGGTCAGGATGGCGAGGAGATGAGGACGGTCAGGATGGCGAGGAGATGAGGACGGTCAGGATGGCGAGGAGATGAGGACGGTCAGGATGGCGAGGAGATGAGGACGGTCAGGATGGTGAGGAGATGAGGATGGCCAGAATTGTGAGAATGGTCATGCTAGAGATGATGGTCAGGATGGTGAGGAGGTGAGTATTGCCAGAATGATGAGGAGGTTAGGTGAGCAAACGAGCGCCGCCATCTTGGTGTATACCAAGATACACTCAAAGAGTGCACAATGCGCCGGTGGCCGACACGGCCGCCGCTCGTTCTGCATTCTCAGTGTGCAGTTTCGGATTTGGAGGTTCATCTAAAACAGCAGAAAAATTTGTTTTCTTTAATGAAACGAATGGAAATTTTGTTTGTTTTCATTTGTTTTGTCAGAAAACTAATTTTTGTGCAGTGCACATGTCTACTATTTACTGACCTGTGATGTGGTGTGTTTCTTTTGCCATTTTCAATTATTGCTGATGTGCCCTGTCTACTTTGGAATGAGGTCATCAAGTGTGTCCTACCTATTACAAGGCATTATTGAGTAACCCTCAGGAAACTCATTGACAGAGAGATAGAGAAAAGTTGATATACAGATGGAAGCATCTAATGTATGTATTGTATGTTTTGGAAAATGTATGGTTGGGGGGGGGGGGGGAGGGGAATTTTGAAAACTATTTGTATTATGCATGTGAAAAATAAAATAAAAATGATTTGGCCATCTGAGGTGAACAATTGGAGGCACAATGCAGGACTATCAACACACACATAACCACTACAGCACTACACTGAGTGGCCAGATTATTATGACCACCCCATCAGTACTTCGTTGGGCCACGAGATGACTCCACGAGATGACTTCGTTGGGCCGCCTCGTGACTCCACGAGATGGTGAAAGGTGATGCGAGGAATCTGACACGGCACTGTGGCCCTTCTGTTGTCTTGTACCAGTCTTGCCCCTCCCCCGTTCTGCCCTAACATTGACTAGTCGCTGGCGGCCACAATTCGCACGTTCAGACCCAGATTTGCGGCTGACAGTCCGGTCTTTAAACACTTTAACAACAGCTGAACATTTAACGGATTCTGCTGTTTTGCTGATACTCGCTCCATGGCTCCGAGCGCCAACAATCATCCCGCGTTCAAAGGCTGTTAAATCGCGTTGTTTCCCCGTATCTTCAGAAACAAATCACTTCTACTGTCGTGGTAACCAACCCGCTTCCCTATTTATAATGGTCTGGCCCTCTAGCAACTTCAGCGCCAAATTATAGCTAATTTGCCTACAAACGTCAGGTGGTCACAATAATCTGGCCAAATACATTATGATACCTTCAGACTGTCTCTCCTCTGCAAATAAAGCCCTCTGTGCCTAATTTTTCCCTAAATGTCCTATTTGCATTGATATTAAATGTATATAAATAAATGTAATAGTTCACTTCACTTCAAAAAAGTGCCAGCACTGAATCCTCAGTTTTGATGGAAACCAGGATTCCTTGAACTGCTCCAAACTCGCTCCCGGGATGGACTACAATCTCAATACAAATTAGTAAACTAAAGGTGATATTGTAGTCCATCCCAGAAGCGAGCTTGGAGCGGTGGCTACTTTCCAACACATAGGTACCATAGGGAACAAAAGTAGCCCCCCTCCAGAAGGAAGGACAGGGTCAGCACCAATTCAGAGATGATTTGAGGATCTACAGCCGAGTGATACACAAATAAGATACATTGTTGTTAATAGTTAAGGTTCTTGAATACATATATTTAAGATTTAACATCTAAGTTTACTGTCACTTTAACTGTCACAGCCCCCCAGTGCCTAAAATAAGCTTCCGCTTTTTCTTTTCACTCTCTTCACCTACCAGAGTTCTTGGATAAACCTGGACGAAGCATGTGACCTTTTCCCCTTCCTTGATGCAGAATTTGGTATCAGAGAGCCAATCAGCAGGCCCAAGTTCTTCCCTGTTGTGTTGATTGGGGAGTCCTTTTTCTGCATAAATAAATATAGTATGTCAACAGCGGAATCAAGTGTTCAACTCACCTTTATTGACGTCTTTATTGACACATGTACACCTTGGTCACAGAAAAGGCAACGTTTCAGGGCCACTTTGGGCCCCATCATCAGACACACAGGGCTGGATTTCCCACAAGGCCAACCAAGGCCCTGCCTATGGGCAGCAGGCAGTAGAGGGGCAGCAGGGGTGTGGAATTCCTATCTCCTGATGCCCGGGCGGGAAGTTGTTTTCTACATTTGGCCCTGCTTTGGGAAAGCAGATCTCAATCCTAAATGTACAGCGGGGAAGCTGCCGTTTCTTTTGTACAAGTGATCTCGCCTGCAGGTCTGCCATTCTCCCGGGGGGAGGCGGGGGGGGGGGGGGGGTTTGGAG
>NW_017306912.1:202771-245676 GCF_000935625.1 Nanorana parkeri
AGTGGTCAATAAAGGTGAGTTTGACACTTGATTCCGATGTGCTGGTGACATACTATATTTATTAGGACTTTAGCAGCACCATCCGTGGTCACTACAGCTTTGCTGGTTCCACCATCTTCACCCCATCTTCTTCTGGATTTGGCATCTTCAGCCATCTTGCTTGGCTGGGCAGGGGTAATGCCAAGGTCTGCAAGTGGGAGTTATTTTACACTGGCAAAAGAGCATGCTGAAAATGTATTCAAAAGAGGTTGACGAGGAGCTAGGTGACAATGTTTTATTTCAGAAGGGACTAAACCTTACCATACGCCAGACATTTGCCAATAAAAATTTGTTTTTGACCCGCCGCGCCGTGATTGGCCAGCGGCCGCACACTACGGTCCGCCGCTGGGACACCTTACACCGGCGCCCGCAACTTCCCCACAAGGTCACCGCCCCTCTACGCTCTGCCGCCCCGAGGTCGGGCCTCGGTGGCCTTGTGGGAAATCCCGGCCTGGCCAGATCACCAAATTAAAGTCCCTGGACAGTTCAGTTAATTTTCTATAGATCGCCTGGTCTGATAACCAAAGAATGCCTGGTATCTCACTAATAAATGTAAATTCCAATCTAATTCAATATTAATGACTCTGAACCTGGAGTTTATCACATTAATAATGAATATATATGTGCCAGAGCACAATGAAAACCAGACAAGCGTAAGGTGCAAGTTAAAAATACTTTATTAAGAAAAGTGTCAACAGGAAAAAAGCAAAAATCATAAACTGGAACAAGGCAAGGTCAGGAGCCCGGAGCGGGTAGTCGTACAATCCAGGTCAGGAACACTGAGATCAGCATTCTCAGGTACAAGCCAGGAGCAGGAACCAGAGGAGAACATCAGCCAGGATCGGGTCATACACGGAATCAGAATGTACAGAATTACAGGAATGCACTAGCAAGTAAGACCTCGTAAGGCCAAAGTTAGAGTGGAATGAAGCAGTCAAATAGTGAGTAGGATGACATCATCACTCAGAGACACGAAACTCCCATTTGGCTCTCTCACATGATGTTCCCTTTTTGGCCTCAAGAGGGAGCCTGGGAGTAGTGAGCAACGTTACACCTTGCCCAGACAAAGGAGGAGCACAGGTGGGTGAAATGGCCGCCAAGCCATAATGCTGCACACCAGTTGGAGGGTGGAGCCCTGACAATATGTAGCTATATCATTTAAAATTAAGCACACACATATCAAACTCAGTATGTTACTATGTTACCCTACAAAGATTTATTGAAAAGACAATATAAACATTTATAGAACTCACACTATAAAGATTTATCAGACTCACACTATGAGGATTTACTGGACTGACTATGCTGGTTGTGCTGGTAGCTGGGCCAGCTTGGTTTAGTTCTGAAAGGATATTTGTATGGATTGTGTGGAATGTGGACATGCAGATGAATCCGAAGGGTCAGGCTCATATTGCCGCCATCACCGTTACTGCCAGTGTCACCACCACCAGCAGCAGTGCTACCAGATGTGCACTATAAAAAATAAAAACATGCAGCCTCCAACCTCCCCTAATAGCCGGTCCAACACTCTCCTACTGGCAGATTCAAAATAAAAATCTGGCCTCCAAACTTCAATTCTATCTATTTATCTATCTATATTTTTTCTATGGAGTACAGCAGGAACTGTAGCTACTAGAACAAGGAAAACACAGAAAAAGTATACTGGAGGGTCAGGAGTTAGGGTCCAAGGCAGGAACAGTATACTGGAAGATCAGGAGTCAGGGTCCAAGGCAGAAATAGTATACTGGAGGGTCAGGAGTCAGGGTCCAAGGCAGGAACAGTATACTGGAGGGTCAGGAGTCAGGGTACAAGGCAGAAACAGTATACTGGAAGGTCAAAGTCAGGGTCCAAGGCAGAAACAGTATACTGGAAGGTCAGAGTCAGGGTCCAAGGCAGGAACAGTATACTGGAGGGTCAGAGTCAGGGTCCAAGGCAGGAACAGTATACTGGAGGGTCAGGAGTCAGGGTCCAAGGCAGGAACAGTATACTGGAAGTCAGGAGTCAGGGTCCAAGGCAGGAACAGTATACTGGAGGGTCAGGAGTCAGGGTCCAAGGCAGGAACAAGATACTGGAAACTGGTTTACAGGATATGGCAACAATACTGTGGCACAGGCCTCACAGCAGGAAGAGGTTAAATACCCTTCCAGATCAGTACCAGGTGGAGATTAATTGCTGGAAGACACCTGCAGGCGAGCACTGGAACTGCAGGATCAGGTTCCAGCTCCACAGTGCCACCAGCGGGTGCTCTGGTCCCTGAAAAAAAACTCTGGAACAAAGGGACTCTGTGGAAATTGGAAACGCTCCTGGAACATGAGGATATGCTAACTCTAAACACAGAAACTAGGTCTAGGAATGCACTATTGCTCAAGCCAGGAATGCTAGTCTGAGCACAGCTTAAATAAAAAGGACATTTTGGAAGCTGGGCTGGAACTGGTCATGAAGCAAACTATATTAAACAGCAGGCGAGATGCAGTGACATCTAAAGCAGCACAACAATAACAATAACAGGAAGAGAGCACATGTGTGTAGGACAGGGATCTCAAACCTCCGGCCCTCCAGCTGTTGGTGGAACTACAAATCCCATGAGGCACTGCAAGATTCTCACAGCCACAGACATGACTCCCGAAGAGAGATGCATCATGGGATTTGTAGTTTCACCACAGCTGGAGGGCCCGAGGTTTGAGACCCCTGGTGCAGTATGCGTATGTGTTTAGGGGAAAGCAGAAGAACAAGTTGGAGTGAACCTGATGGGCGTCCAAGGAATGCAATGGCCAATCTATGATAACATTAAGGATTTGTCTTCTCCAAGTGGTAAACTGGTAAAAGAGAATGGGGCTGTATCAATCACCATATTGTAATTACCGCAAATGTTACTGAGATTTGGATTTCCCATTCTTTAGATGTGCGGTGAATAGCATCATATGATACCCAATCTACTCAATGGAATGCACTCTAAAAATACCTTAAAGGAGAACTATGGGGTGCAGGCCTTTTCCCCATAGTTCTCCTAGGGAGGGAAAAGCCCCCCCCCCCCCCCTCATAGTTCTCCTTTTAAAATGGCTGTGCTTTGAATGCTTTTTGTAACACATCTGTCAGTCTTTTGCCTCATTCAAAACAAGATTTGTGATGGATGTGGGATCTGTAGAGATCTTCTGTTACATGAAGGCTCCTCCGTGCTTCACATTGGTTTAGTAGAGAGCTTTTTTGTCAACTTCATTGTAGCTCAACTGGTTATTGTGTCTCTTAAAAGACCCTCTGTGTAGCTGGAGTCTTATCTATTTAGGCAAAAAGGTTGCATGAAGATGAGGCATATACAGAGCTCCCCCCCTCGCGGTCAATTTGCAAGGTCTATATATGCCGAAGCAATAAAAACATATGGAAAAAAAAAAGCATTTTAAGATGTGATGATCACCAAAAATGACCATGTATTTGAAGTAGGGCTGCGGAAATTAACGATGAATTACCCGATTAATCGTTACAATTTTTGATCGATTAAAATGATTTTGATCAATAATGAAAACACTCGCCTCTCCGCCGGCTTCCGGGTCTTCCGGGAGTCCCGTCGGAGATCCGGTGACGTCACGGACATCGACGTCACCGGACTCCTCCCCCCTTCCCCAAGTGGCTCCGTCGGCTAACGAAGGGAAGGGGGGAGGAGTCCAGTGACGTCGATCTCCGTGACGTCTCCGGGACCCCCTGTGCCCTGGCCCCATAGCGGCCGCCTGGGTTGCTATGGCGATTGTTACGCCACTGTGCTGGCTGAATTGCATTCAAAGAAGTCCTTTTTCCATCAATAAGCAAAGAGCGCTTCTATCGTAGTTACAGAAAGACGGCTCTCGTATGCGATTGCAAAGATGGCGAATTCTACAGAGGAAGACTATTATGGAATTGATTTATTACATGTTTCCTGTTGTTGGTCTTGTATTATTATCATTGGCAGGTCTGGTGATACAATCATTTATTGTGGCTGTTAATCTCATTGACTGGGTGAAGAGAAGATCAATAACAGGTGCCGACAAAATCATCACCTGTCTTGGGATATCCAGGGTGTTCTTTCACATCGGTTCCGTATTGGAATGCTTTTCAATGTTGTCCTCTCTGAAGTTCCCTCAAATATTTACTGACTCTATTAATATTTTCGCAACATATTCCAACATCCTCTTATTGACCCTGCTCTCCGTCTTCTTCTCCTGTAACATCTCCACCTCTCACAGTGTCTTCTTCTTACATCTGAAGGACTTCATGTCAAGGAGGGTTGACTGCCTGATTATTACATCTGTGATGTTGTCTTTAGGATTCACATCCGTGTACTCTTGGATGCCAATTTACATTTGCCTAAAGATGATGATGTTTTATTTAAATTTCTTGTGTGTTACTTTTCTATATCTCATGTTCTGCATAGCTTCGGCCCTTCTTATTGTGTTGCTTGGCATCCATATAAAAAGAATAAAGAGTCGTGGAAATGTAACCAGCAGCACAAATGCTTACAGTCGGACTCTAGTGTTTACGGCTATCTCTGTCCTGATCTGGATTTTTAATCTTACAGCAACTTTAATTAGGGTTTATATGGTGATTTGGGGCCCTATATGGTTGTTTTTTGTAGTGAATTTTATTCTAGCTCTACATTCTGCTTTGCTAATTTATGCAGCAACGAAACTAAGAAATCAGTTCTTAAGGATCGTCCATTGTGGAACTGACTGCTTCTTCATCAGAAAACCTCCTGGACCTCGCTCTAGAGAGCTGGTGGAGGTGACCCCTTTGTAACTGAAGGAAAAATATGAGTGATGTCTTCATTTTAACAAGACTAAAAGATATTAGTGTTTTACCTATGTATGCGACTGTTAGTGGTGTATATACTGTGTATACCAGCATACCCAAAGCCACAACAGAATCAGAAAGACAACTACCTGAGAGTCAACAGCTTACGTGACAGGCGGCTCACAGGACAGCTTCAAGCACAGCTTAACATTGACCAAAGTAAGCAAGTCTCAGTTTCAACTGTGAAGAGAAGACTTCGAGCTGCTAGTTTAACAGGTCCGAGTGGCAGTAAGAAAGTCATGGCAAAATAAGAAAAAGAGGATTGCCTGGGTCATGAAGCACCGCCAGTGGACTACTGAAGACTGGATGAAGGTCTTATGGACCGATGAATCAAAATTTGAGATCTTCGGCTCATTACGCAGGGTTTTAGAACACTGTTGAGTAGGTGAAAAGATGGTTCCTCGATGTGTGACACCAACTGCCAAACATGAAGGAGGAAGCGTGATGGTCTTGGGCTCTTCTGCTGGATCCAGAGTTGGCGACATGCCGAGAGTGAGTAGCACCCTGAACCAAAAGTACTACCACAGTGTTTGGCAGCGCCATGCTATACCCTCTAGTTCAGTGGTTCTCAACTCGTGGGTCGCGACACCCTCTGCAGTGGGTCGCGGCGTCATGTCTGTATAGACCGGCCTGAGACTGAATAGAGAGGGGGAATTTGTGGTTCAGCCTGTGGAACCTCATGTCAAACTGTCCCCTCTCTCCCGGCCTCCCCCGGGCTCTCCGATAAAGTGGTATAGCCCTGGGAGAGAGGATGTGGGTCCCGAGGTTACACAGGTTGAGAACCACTGCTCTAGTTGGTCGGGGGTTCATCCTACAGCAAGATCATGACCCAAAACATACTTCCAGGCTTTGTCAGAACTTCCTTAGAAGAAACGAACAAGATAGAAGAAGAACATTCAAATCATGGAATGGCCAGCACAGTCTCCAGGCTTAAACCCCATTGTGTATTAATTTAAATCTGCACTTAATGGGTATTCTAAAATGTATATTAAAATGAATTAGAAGCTGCTGTACTGTAGACAACTAGGTCCAATTGATTGTTGAACTAAATATACAACGCTAGTAGTTCAATCGGTGTATAAAGGAATAAAGAAATGGATCTAAAATGTGTTAACACTAAGATAGTACACACCTTTTCAACTGCAGTAGGTGAATACATTGAGGTCACTATAGTGAAATAGGTGGTAGCCTCAACATTATGTGCATAAAGGCATAAAATGTGCAAAATGTGAATCAACTAGCCATAAATTGTGAATCAAATAATTATAAATATAGTAAATAATTAAATAAATATAAAGTGGATATTGTATATTATATTACATAGGATTATAGATGTGATAGCTCTATATAAGGTGAATGTATAGTATATTATATGTGATGTTTGTCCCCTAGCCAGCATCCTTTTCTTAATGGCTGTGCACACCTGTGCAATCATCGGGTGCTGGCCACTGCTAAAGCCTGGACCCAGGACTAGGGATCTCATGTGTCCTCCAGAATCACCTTGAAACCTCCCAGTTCCAGGATCCCAAGCGGAATCCAGACAATCCCTTGCTTCCTGAACCATCTCAGCCCATCTGGCTGAGAGTCCCAGGTGCTCATCACATCCAATTCTACAGTGGGATTGTCACACAATACCACATATAGTACATATACAGTAATAGGATTATAGTTAAATGTGATTACTCTATGAAAACTTTTATGGACATGTAAATACTTTGTGCATCAATCCTCTTAAAACTGAATAAATAAATACATAATCAATATATACATAATAAATGAATGTATCCTTACGATATATATTCGCAAGCAATTAAGTGATAATAACAAATGAATTGCGATCAAGGTATATTATGAAAATAAATCTCTGTGCAAAATATAAGTCTCTGTGCAAAATGTATCTGCTTAAGCGCAATAAGTGAAGCTTCCAGATGCTCAGATGTTAAATGAAGCTTGCTTCACCCAATGTGATTCTCTGGCACCCCTGGGACACCACCCCCAGGGGGGCGCAGCACCACGGGCTCCGCCGCCTCCCTACCCTCCAGTCAGACCAAGCAAGCACCCATTCCCATCAGAAGGTAGCACCTTCAGGGGTCCATCCACCGTCTGGGGTCTACCTGTACCTCGGGCCTGACGCAACCAGCAGGGACTGAACCCCATCCGACACCCACCAATTACACCAGAGGGTACTAGGACACATCCGCCTCTCCAATAGACGGCAGCATCCTCTCCCCTCCGGCAACTGATAAGAACAGATACTACACTTGATCTTAGCCAAAAGGCGAAACACACGAACTATAAGTGCGTTCGGCGGTCTGTTCGACCACTGAACGCCCCACAGGTCAGGTGCAAGACTTTGCCCAATCAGGTCAGGATTGGGCAAAGTCATGATGACTTTGTGCCCAATCATGGCTCACCCTGCTACAACTGAAAACAGTCCAAATGTTTACATGTTACCGGCATCTGTCAAAACGCCATCTGTCGTCGCGAGTGAACGGGACGGCAGTCGTCGTTATTTTGTTTAATATGTTTTTATTTCACTTTAATTTCATACATTTTACATATTCCATTCTATAAAAAATGTATATAGTACATAAAAAACAAACAAACCTCAAACCTATATATCTTACCTCCCTCTCTCATTCATTCTCCCCTAATTACCTCCCAGTTCCAATCATTCATTCCTTCTTTCGAAACTTCCTTTGGGGGAGTAGGAGGAAGGGCATCTTACCCCTGTGTCATTAAACCTCTATCCTCTCCTCCGTGTTCTCAAAACCCCCCCTCCCCTTATCCTATATTCTCTCCCTAATTCTCTTATGTCTAACCTATCATATACAACCCCTCCTCCCCTTTTCATATATCCCTCTCCCTATTTCTCTAGTGTCTAACCTATCGTGTACATTCCAAGTGTGAGCTAGTCCCTTTTCTTCTAATCTAATCTCACCTCTCTATGTTTGTGATCCTATTCTACATATACGTGTTTATTACCTTCAAATTTATATTAAACATTTCAAAATTCCACAATCTCCATGATGAGATCATTCTCCGGCCCGGTGTCCTGGTATCTGATAACAACATCCACTTGTGTTTTGCAAGTATCAGATGTATTCCCATCTTCTGTATTTGTATACAGATCAGTACAGCCAATGTACTTCCATGACCATTTGCATCATAAATCCAAAGCCCTTTTTCCATCAAGAAATAAAACACATTTCTATCATTTGTAGGAAGGCGGCTCTGGTATATGGGTACAAAGATGGCGAATTCTACAGAAGAAGAATATTATTAAATTGTGGAGAATTTTTCACTAAACCAACTAAACATTCACTTAGCACAGCGACCATTCTCTATTCTTAGAATATTAATCTGAGTCGGACTGAATGCAAGTCACTCCCTGTGTGGCTGATGTGTTATCTCAACAGTTGTCAAAGTGTATCCGGTGGTGTATTTAGGTTTGGGGCTGCCCTAGGCAACACAAAACTCGGGCGCCCCCCCAACACACACTAAATTTACCCCACCCGGCTGTGGTCTCAGGTGGGCTCTGCAGGATCTGTGGTGGGCTCTGCCCACCATAGACCTCGCAGAGCTCACCACAGATCCTGCAAAGCCCGCTTGGTACCCAGCAAAGCCCGCTTGGTACCCAGCAAAGCCCGCTTGGTACCCAGCAAAGCCCGCTTGGTACCCAGCAAAGCCCGCTTGGTACCCAGCAAAGCCCGCTTGGTACCCAGCAAAGCCCGCTTGGGACCCAGCAAAGCCGCCAGCAGATCCTGCAGAGACCCTGCAGGCTCTCAGGGGGGCTCTGCAGGATCTGTGGTGGGCTCTGCCCACCATAGACCTCGCAGAGCTCACCACAGATCCTGCAAAGCCCGCTTGGTACCCAGCAAAGCCCGCTTGGGACCCAGCAAAGCCCCCAGCAGATCCTGCAGAGACCCTGCAGGATCTCAGGGGGGCTCTGCAGGATCTGTGGTGGGCTTTGCAGGCTGCAGAGCCCCCTATGAATCCTGCAAATCCCCCTGAGACCCGGCAAAGCCCCCCAAAGATCTTGCAAAGCCCCCTGAGACCCGACAAAGCCCCCCACAGATCCTGCAGCATCTCAGGGGGTTGTGCAGGATCTGTGGTGGGCTTTGCAGGCTGCAGAGCCCCCTATGAATCCTGCAAAGCCCCAGTGAGACCCGGCAAAGCCCCCCACAGATCATGTAAAGCACCATGAGACCCAACAAAGCCCCCCACAGATCCTGCAGCATCTCAAGGGGGTTGTGCAGGATCTGTGGTGGGCTTTGCAGGCTGCAGAGCCCCCTATGGATCCTGCAAAGCCCTCCTGAGACCCGGCAAAGCCCCCCACAGACCCTGTAGAGACCCCCTGACACCCTGCAGGATCTCAGGGGGTTGTGCAGGATCTGTGGTGTGCTTTGACTGCAGAGGGTATTGCAAAGCCCACCTGAGACCAAAGCATTCTGCTTTGCTGATTTATGCAGTGACGAAATTAAGAAATCAGTTCTTAAGGATTGTCTATTGTGGAACTGACTGCTTCTTCATCAGAAAAGCTCCTGGACCTCGCTCTAGAGAGTCGGTGGAGGAGACCCATTTGTGACTGAAGGAAAGAATATGAGAAGTCTCATAAAAGACTAAAAGATGTTAGTGTGTTACCTATGTGTGCAACTGTTAATGAAGCAATGTGAATCTATCTATCTATCTATCTATCTATCTATCTATCTATCTATCTATCTATCTATCTATCTATCTATCTATCTATCTATCTATCTATCTATCTATCTATCTATCTATCTATCTATCTATCTATCTATCTCCTGTACTTATTTTAAAAGGATAATAACATTTTGTAAAATGGCCTTTTAGTTTCTCTCTTTGTTCCAGATTGAAATATAGATTTGTAAGTCAAAATAATAAAAATAAAATTTGAAGTAGTAGAGGTGGGAGTAGGCAGGGCCGGATGTACTCTCTCTGCTGCCCCATGGCCTGGTTCCTCAATGTGCCCCCCTACCTGTCAAAGCCCCCCCGCACAAGGGAGCTGTAAGCAATGCACGTATGGATGGAGCCAGGGCCGCATGTACTCTTTCTGCTGCCCCAAGGCCAGGTTCCTCAATGCGCCCCCCCATGGAGAATAGCAGACCTGTAGGCTGCAAACAAGTGATCTCGGCAACATCACCGAGATCACAAGCGGCAGCTTCCCCCGCTGTACATTTAGCTCGGCCTGCCCAAAGCAGGGCTAAATGTAGAAAACACCTACCAGCCCGGCGCCCGGAACTGCATGTCCTGGGCATCGGGAGATAGGAATTACACACCCCTGCTGCCCCTCTACCCCCTGCTGCCCCGAGGCCGGGCCTTGGTTGGCCTTGTGGGAAATCCGGCCCTGGGAATAGGAAATCACTTCTGTGCATGTGAATGTAAAACTTGACTTTGAGATGATAATAAAGACAATTTGATCTTCCCCCCGGACTTCAGCACCATGTCTGTGTGAATCCTTCCCAATGGTGGCATGGGTGGCAGCAATAAAGTGCTGTTATAAATAGGCGAATTTAGAAACCACTGACTGCAATAAAACTGAGCGGTAGCATCTTTGGACTCAAGGAAAATGGCAGCCAAAATGTCACGTGTGAAGGAGTGGAAAAAGACATCTATCTGGAATACAATAACATGGCTACTCATATGTGCTGTATTGTCTTTGAGCTTAGGTAAAATGGCGTCAGTAACCAGCGCATGTGCGGTGTCAAGTGAATGATTCCATTGACTATATCAGTGTGCATATGTGGCTTAGCGCTACTATTTTGGCTTAGATTAAAGACAATGCTGTATATGGGTGGTAGCGCTGCCATTACAAAATGTTATGCTGCTGTGCATGCACAGTATGTTCCATCATTTATCTAGTGGCATGTTGCAGTGGATATACTACTACCTGCACCCACCCCCTAATCTGACAACAGTGTTTGCATCCTAGGGTTGCCACCTGTCCAGGATTCACCCGGGCAGTCCGGGTTTTGAATGCTGTGTCCGGGTTTCATGGAAGCTGAAACACGGACACATGATGTCAGGCAGACAGGGGCAACCAAAATCCAGAGAGGGGCTACTGACCCCTCACTAAAAAAAGTCTTGACTGTGATATTTACATATGAATGGGTGACGCTATTTACATATGAATAAGCTGCGACTCATTCTCCCTAAAAGATGTCGGTGTGTCGCTAGAGTGTTCGGGTTTCGCTGGAAGAAAAGGTGGCAACAATATTGCATCCCCCCATTCTAAGTACCATGCCTCACCACTGTTCCCCCCCTACTGCTCTCACCATTGCCTGACCGCCAAGCCCCAACTCCCCTAGCACGTACACAACTGCTCTCCACCCTGCTTTTACCACCTTGCTTGCCCCTCACCCTATCCTTCATGATGCAAGTACATTTTCTGTTGGAGATTGATTTGAAACCGTTAGAAGGATGAAAACGATTAAAATGTAGCAACTTATTATGATCTGAGCGTTTCATGGAATTGCTAGCCACAAATCCTCAGTCAGGGAACAAATAACTAAATTATCTGTAGACTGACATTTTCTACTGAGTGTCTCAGGTCTTCCACTGAGTGCCCCAGGTCTTTTACTAAGTGCCCCTGGTCATCTACTGAGTGCCCTGAATCTTCTACTGAGTGCCCTGAATCTTCTACTGAGTGCCCCAGGTTTTCTACTGAGCGCCCCAGGTCTTCTACTGAGTGCCCCAGGTCTTCTACTGAGCGCCCCAGGTCTTCTACTGAGCGCCCCAGGTCTTCTACTGAGCGCCCCAGGTCTTCTACTGAGTGCCCCAGATTTTCTACAGAGTGCCCCAGGTGTTCTACTGAATGCCCCAGGTTTTCTACTGAGTGCCCCAGGTCTTCTACTGAGCGCCCCAGGTTTTCTACTGAGTGCCCCAAATCTTCTACTGAGTGCCCCAGGTCTTCTACTGAGTGCCCCAAATCTTCTACTGAGTGCCCCAGGTCTTCTACTGAGTGCCCCAAATCTTCTACTGAGTGCCCCAGGTCTTCTACTGAGTGCCCCAAATCTTCTACTGAGTGCCCCAGGTCTTCTACTGAGTGCCCCAAATCTTCTACTGAGTGCCCCAGGTCTTCTACTGAGTGCCCCAAATCTTCTACTGAGTGCCCCAGGTCTTCTACTGAGTGCCCCAAATCTTCTACTGAGTGCCCCAGGTCTTCTACTGAGTGCCCCAAATCTTCTACTGAGTGCCCCAGGTCTTCTACTGAGTGCCCCAAATCTTCTACTGAGTGCCCCAGGTCTTCTACTGAGTGCCCCAAATCTTCTACTGAGTGCCCCAGGTCTTCTACTGAGTGCCCCAAATCTTCTACTGAGTGCCCCAGGTCTTCTACTGAGTGCCCCAAATCTTCTACTGAGTGCCCCAGGTCTTCTACTGAGTGCCCCAAATCTTCTACTGAGTGCCCCAGGTCTTCTACTGAGTGCCCCAAATCTTCTACTGAGTGCCCCAGGTCTTCTACTGAGTGCCCCAAATCTTCTACTGAGTGCCCCAGGTCTTCTACTGAGTGCCCCAAATCTTCTACTGAGTGCCCCAGGTCTTCTACTGAGTGCCCCAAATCTTCTACTGAGTGCCCCAGGTCTTCTACTGAGTGCCCCAAATCTTCTACTGAGTGCCCCAGGTCTTCTACTGAGTGCCCCAAATCTTCTACTGAGTGCCCCAGGTCTTCTACTGAGTGCCCCAAATCTTCTACTGAGTGCCCCAGGTCTTCTACTGAGTGCCCCAAATCTTCTACTGAGTGCCCCAGGTCTTCTACTGAGTGCCCCAAATCTTCTACTGAGTGCCCCAGGTCTTCTACTGAGTGCCCCAAATCTTCTACTGAGTGCCCCAGGTCTTCTACTGAGTGCCCCAAATCTTCTACTGAGTGCCCCAGGTCTTCTACTGAGTGCCCCAAATCTTCTACTGAGTGCCCCAGGTCTTCTACTGAGTGCCCCAAATCTTCTACTGAGTGCCCCAGGTCTTCTACTGAGTGCCCCAAATCTTCTACTGAGTGCCCCAGGTCTTCTACTGAGTGCCCCAAATCTTCTACTGAGTGACCCGGATCTTCTACTGAGTGCCTCAGGTCTTCTTCTGAGTGCCCCGAATCTTCTACTGAGTGTCCCAGGTCTTCTGCTGAGTGCCCCAGATTTTCTACAGAGTGCCCCAGGTCTTCTACTGAGTGTCCCAGGTCTGCTACTGAGTGTCCCAGGTCTTCTACTGAGCGCCCCAGGTTTTCTACTGAGTGCCCCAGATTTTCTACAGAGTGCCCCAGGTCTTCTACTGAGTGCCCTGAATCTTCTACTGAGTGTCCTAGGTCTTCTACTGAGTGTCCCAGGTCTTCGACTGAGTGCCCAGAATCTTCTAGTGAGCGCCCCAGGTCTTCTACAGAGCGCCCCAGGTCTTCTACAGAGCGCCCCAAATCTTCTACTGAGCGCCCCAGGTGTTCTACTGAGTGCCCCATGTCTTTCACTAAGTTCCCCTGGTCATCCCCTAGTGCTCTGAATCTTCTACTGAATGCTCCGGGTTTTCTACTGAGTGTCCCAGGTCTTTTACAAAGTGCCCCTGGTCATCTACTGAGGGTCCTGAATCTTCTACTGAGTGCCCTGAATCTTCTACTGAATGCCCTAGGTTTTGTTTCCTGAGTGCCCCGAATCTTCTACTGAGCGCCCCAGGTTTTCTACTGAGCGCCCCAGGTTTTCTACTGAGCGCCCCAAATCTTCTACTGAGTGCCCCAGGTCTTCTACTGAGTGTCCTGAATCGAGTGTCCTGAATCTTCTACGGAGTGCCATGGGTGTTCTTTGCCGTCATCACACATGATGCTTTCATTTTGGTCACCACTGACCAAGTAACTGCATTTTTCCTGCACCCACCCCCTAATCTGACAACAGTGTTTGCATCCTAGGGTTGCCACCTGTCCAGGATTCACCCGGGCAGTCCGGGTTTTGAATGCTGTGTCCGGGTTTCATGGAAGCTGAAACACGGACACATGATGTCAGGCAGACAGGGGCAACCAAAATCCAGAGAGGGGCTACTGACCCCTCACTAAAAAAAGTCTTGACTGTGATATTTACATATGAATGGGTGACGCTATTTACATATGAATAAGCTGCGACTCATTCTCCCTAAAAGATGTCGGTGTGTCGCTAGAGTGTTCGGGTTTCGCTGGAAGAAAAGGTGGCAACAATATTGCATCCCCCCATTCTAAGTACCATGCCTCACCACTGTTCCCCCCCTACTGCTCTCACCATTGCCTGACCGCCAAGCCCCAACTCCCCTAGCACGTACACAACTGCTCTCCACCCTGCTTTTACCACCTTGCTTGCCCCTCACCCTATCCTTCATGATGCAAGTACATTTTCTGTTGGAGATTGATTTGAAACCGTTAGAAGGATGAAAACGATTAAAATGTAGCAACTTATTATGATCTGAGCGTTTCATGGAATTGCTAGCCACAAATCCTCAGTCAGGGAACAAATAACTAAATTATCTGTAGACTGACATTTTCTACTGAGTGTCTCAGGTCTTCCACTGAGTGCCCCAGGTCTTTTACTAAGTGCCCCTGGTCATCTACTGAGTGCCCTGAATCTTCTACTGAGTGCCCTGAATCTTCTACTGAGTGCCCCAGGTTTTCTACTGAGTGCCCCAGGTCTTCTACTGAGTGCCCCAGGTCTTCTACTGAGTGCCCCAGGTCTTCTACTGAGCGCCCCAGGTCTTCTACTGAGCGCCCCAGGTCTTCTACTGAGCGCCCCAGGTTTTCTACTGAGCGCCCCAGGTTTTCTACTGAGCGCCCCATTGTAAAAAAAGAAATGCGTAAACAAATTAATTAAAAAAAAAACATAACCCCTCCCTCCCCCCACACACATAACATACACGTGCACCATATTGTGGTGTACGCCATTCACAGTCATGCTCACCCCCCTCTGCTCCAGCTATGGTATATCCTTTAGTGTCCTCATGTCTAATGCAATTAAATGGACAGCATTAGATATGATGACATCACGTTTTCCAGTCCACTAGAGCCGGGGAAGAAGAGGCTGCGAGGACCAGCCTAGTAGCCGGGCAGGAATAAGGAGCATAAGCAGAACAAGCAGTTGAATCTTGCAGTGTGGGGGTAGCTATTTTACATTCTGGGACTTCTTCTTTAAAGGAGAACTATGTGGTTTTCCCCATAGTTCTCCTAAGGGTCACGGGTCACGGGAAGACACAAACTAGCGTCCTCCCGTCACCCTAGGCTCAGTATACTGAGAACGCCGTAGCCGGGACGGATCCCGACATTACTGTCTGGATCCACCCAGCTGCGTGATGTACAGCTGGCTCTGCCTATCTAGAGGCAGAGCCAGCTATACCCTCCCCCGTCCGTTGCGCCAGTCAGCGCTGGAGGATCGGACAGGGGAGTGGGGAATCCCTGCAGGGAGTCGTGAGTGACAGTCACAGCTCTCTGCAGTGACAGGATCGAGAAGTGAGCGAGCGACCGTATGTGTTCGCTCACTTCCCGATCTATTGAGCCGACCTGTGACAGTCTCATTGTCACAGGTCGGCTCGAACTATGAGGAGGAGTGATTTTCACTCACCTCATAGTTCTCCTTTAATACTGTAGCAAAAATTTGAAAAAACAAGGATTCAGAAATGTGAAAATCACCTAAAAATATGTACTTTATTCACATTCTATGTTTCATGAGAGATTAGAAATCTGAGCCCCTGGTCACTCTCCATTAAAAACAGACCCCTATGAGAACAGGGACACACCAGAATAGCCAAGTTTTCTGTCATGGAGAGCATCAAACAGAACACCGACCTCCCGGCCAACAGTTACAAATGTTTTTGAGTTTACGCAGCCAATCATTGCTTTTTTGGGGGCTTGTTCCCTGATGGCTCCAGCAGAACCTACCCCAACACACTAAGAGCCTCACTTTCAATTCAAACAGCTGTACAAACAAAACCTGAAGTGGGGTGGTGGCCAGTAGGGATGCAGCTATACCGATACTCGGTGCCGATACCGAGTATTTGGGCGAGTACTCGTACTTGCCCAAATGCTCCCGATACCTATCCTTAACCTCCGGTATCAGGAAGCCGGGTGGCGCATCATTACACATCACCAGGGAGCATTGAGCTGGCTTCTTGGCCAATCAGGAAGCCAAGCGGCGTGTAATGACTCGCCGCCCAGCTTCCTGGTTGGTCGGGAAGCTGGCCAATCAAGAAGCCGGGTGGCGAGTCATTACCCGCCCCTCCAGGCTTCCTGCTTGGCTGGAAAGCTGGCTCTATACTTCCTCGTCACCTAACAAGGGAGCATGGAGCCGGCTTACCTACCAATCAGGAACCCGGGTGCCATATAATGACTCGCTGTCCGGCTTCCACTTTGGTCGGGAAGCTGGCCAGTCAGGAAGCCAGGTGGCGAGTCATTACCTGTCCCCGGCTTCCTGATTGGCTGGAAAGCTGGCTCCATGCTTCCTTGTCATCTGGTGATGAGGGAGCATGGAGACGGCTTCCTGGCTAATCGAGAAGTCATTACACGCCGCCTGGCTTCCTAAATGGAACTTCCGGTATCGGTATTCAGTATCGGCGAGTACAGGAAAAAAATATTGCTACTCGTACTCCATACCAAAATATCGGTATTGGTGGAGCCCTATTGGCCAGGACACCCACACACTAATTTTGCAAGAAAAGCCTAGTACATACTCAGACGGTTGCCCATAATCCCATATTTAGAACCACTGGCAAACATGCATTAGTGCGCAGGCATAGACGGACGTGTGAGCAACAGAATGCAAAATGAAATACATGCACAGGAAAGGATATGTGCACGGACCAGCGGAGTGGCGCATAAAAAGTTGCATAGGACAAGCACTCATAGACTAATATAAACAAGCATGCAATGTGCTCAAGTTGCTGGAAGATCTTCAGCTTGTTGCTGCGTTCCTGTAATCTGACCTGGACAGGGCCGGTGCTAGGATTTTTGCCTACACAGGCAAAGTTGCATTTTTGCACCCCCCCAACCCCCTCCAACCCCCTGTAGCGCTGGGCCTGCTCCCTATCAGCATGTTTTTTTTTCACTTACCTTCGGTGCGGGAGAGCAGAGGCTAGTCAGCGCTGGTCCGGTGGGAGGAGCTCCAGGTGGGGTCCTAATTTAGCTGGCCGGCGACTGCCAGATGTGCCGCGCGTGTCGGGATCCTCTGGCAGTCGCTGGTCAGCTAAATTAGGACCCCACCTGGAGCTCCTCCCACCGGACCAGCGCTGACTAGCCTCTGCTCTCCCGCACCGAAGGTAAGTGAAAAAAAATAGCGCAAGAATCGGGGCATTTTGACAAGTACAAGAGCTAGAATTTTATTTCTGTCTCATATTTTATTCCACAAACAACTATACGCAAAACCCTAACCCTAAGGAAGTAACATGCAGAGGTCAGATGTAAGGAACGCACCGGGTGCATAGGCCAGATTTAAGGAACGCACAGAGGTCAGATGTAAGGAACGCATAGTTCAGTAGTAAACACAATAAACCCTGCTTTCCCATCACACAGTATGTCATGGGTTATATGTGTCTGGCATTTAGAAGGATCTACTCACTGGTATTGGGCAGCTGGATTTTTTACATAGGTGGTTATTCATAAAGCTGCCGAAGGATCTAGCCGTAGCTTCGGCTAGCTTCGGCACCAGGACCCCTTCGGTCCAGTAGAACCAAAGGGCTGCTGTACGGGCTATTCACTATAGCCCGTCCTGCTCCCGAAGTTGGCCGAGGGGTTCAGTCGAGACGAAGGCATATGCCTCGGCTCGACTTAGCCGAGGTGAAAGGCGAAGCCGGCCGGGCGACAGCCTGCTACTGACAGCGCTGCGGTGCCAGCCGTCATCTCACGGCTGGCTTCGGCCACTTGCAGAGACAGATCAGCGTCCCCTGGTTACCAGGGATGCTGATCTGTTATTACATCCCAACTCTCCCAGACACTCCGGGAGTCTCCCGCTATTAGATAGCGACGCCCGGCCGAGAAACACTTTCTCCTGGAAAGGTTTACTCTGCTCGATCAAGCAGAGTAAACCTTTTTCTGCTCTGTTGTTTTCTTTTTTTTCTGACATCGGAGCCGCTGGCCGGCGTCAGTCGAAACAAAAAAAATCAGCATAGAAATGCATAGGTACATTCCTATTGGCTATTTCACTTTGCAATAGCCAATAGCAAACTAGCTATTGCACCCGCCCACTGCTGCTGTCAATCAGCAGAGGGGACCTGAAGTTCTCCATCAGGTCCCCTTCTAGTGATTGACAGCAGCAGAGGGTGGTTGCAATAGGCAGCTTGCTATTGGATATTGCAAACTGAAATAGCCAATAGGAATCTAGCTATGCAATCCTATGCAATAATAATATTATTATTATTCTGACGGCAGCAGCTGTCAGAGTACTAAAAAAAAAAGAAACTTGCAGCTAGCAAAGAAGCTAATGCTTCCTCTGCTATCTGCCATCATTTCAGGGTGGTGCTCTCTCCCTCCTGCATTACAATGAGAGCTTAGCAGAGCCGGAGGTGATATGAAAGGCGACTCTGCTGAGCTCTCATGGTACTGACAGTTCAGCGTCTCCTGGTTACTTGGTAACCAGGGGACGCTGATCTGTCAGTACCATGAAAACTCAGCAGAGCCGGCACACCGTTGGCCCCCGACAAGCTCTCATTGTAATGACAACTGGTCCCGGCCAATAGAAAACAGTTAGGTGGAGCTAGCTGTCACTGCTAGCGCCGCCCAATCGTTTTCTATTTTTTTAAAACTATTTTTCTATTCTGCTCGGTCCCACAGAGGTACCGAGCAGGATAGCCGAGCAGAATGCCACTCGGCGGCATTTGGCTATTCACTCACTGCTGTTCGGCATCTATGAGAATGGGCCGAACAGCAGCGAGTAGCCTGCCGGAGGTTCGGCTCAGCCGATCCAGATGTTTGGATTGGCTGAGTCAAACTCGTTCTGCACTCCGGGTCGGCTGAACATGCTGAGCATGTTTGGCCGACCCAAAGCCAGCCGCAGCAAGCCGATGTACGGCTGATTACTAAATACTTTCTATAAACACTGTAAATTGTACCCAGAAGTCTGTTTAGAAGTGGCCGTGTCACGGTGTCCTGGGTGCCTTATATCACGTATATGATCCGTCACCATCCCGGCCGGCTCACTTTGTTTTAGGGCAGGAGGGGGTTGGTGGTGCATTGAACTCAATGGCACCGCAGCAACGCCCCCCGGCTGCAGTGCGGTTGCGGTACCCGAATGCATGACACTTTAGTGCCTCCGTTAAGGTCCAATGCAATCTGCACAAAATAGTGCATGCAGCATTATTGCAGATTGCACAGGACCGGAATGCATGCACTAATGTGTCACATGTTTGGGTGCCGGAGATGGCACTGTGGGCGGGGCGCGTGGCTACAGTGCCATTGAGTTCAATGCACCACCGTGCCCCAAAACTAAGTGAGCAGGCCGGGTTGCGTTCCAGTGCATCCAAACGCACTGGACAGTCAGTGTGGGCTATGGGCAGTCAGTAGGGGACTCCGGGTGATCAGTGTGGGCTCCGGGCGCTCAGTGCGGGTTACGGGTGGTCAGTACAGGCCCCGGGGGGTCAGCAGGGGCTCTGGGTGGTTTGTGCAAGCTCTGGGCAGTCATTGCAGGCTTTGGCCGGTCAGTACGGGCTCCAGGCGCTCAGTGCGTGCTCTGTGCGGTCAGTAAGGGCTCCAAGCAGTCAGTAGGGGCTCTGGGTGGTCAGTAGGGGCTACATGTGGTCAGTGGGGCCTTTGTGCGGTCAGTAGGGGCTCTATCTTGTCCATAGGGGCTCTGAAGGCGCTGTGCACGGGCTCACCAGGTATGATAATGTGCTACAGCTCTCCCTTGCGGCAGTGGCCGGCCGCAATTAGGCAACGGCGGCCCTCTATTCAAGCATATTAGAGGGCCGCTTGCTTCTCACTAGGGCGCAGAGAGGCCCCAGCGAGCGGCCCTCTAATATGCTTGAATACGGGGCCGCCGTTGCCTAATTGCGGACGGTCAGTGCCTGCGATCCTCTTTTCAGACATATTAGAGGGCAGCTCTCGGGGCCCTAGTGAGGAGCGCGCTTCCCTCTAATATACCTGAATAGAGGGCCGCTGCTGTCTAATTGCAGTCGGTCACCGACCTGGACACTGAGGTGATCCGGGTCGGCCAGGCCTATCTGCAGGGGCGGGCCTGGCAGGGCAGCTACACCCGACCCTACATTAATCCAGCCCTGCTGGTGTCTTATCTTTACAGTCAAAAAGGTAGAAGGAGACATACAGAACTCCCTCTTGTGGTCAATTTGCAAGATCTACAGCAGGGGTGCCCACAATTTTTGTGTTAAGATCTACTTTTCAAATGACGAGCTGCATGAGTGTCAGGAATGCCAATGGTTTGGCAGAAGAATGGAGTGGAAATCACTGGCAGGAAATGGCCTGAAGCGTCCGAAGGCAGAGGTACAAAAGGGTTAATCCAAAGAGAAGTCAAGTCCAATCCGAGTCGAGGCAGGCAGCGAGGGTTCAGGGGCGAAAGGCAGTCCAAGGTCGGCAACAGGAGGTCCAGATAAAGGGGGTCAGGAAACAAAGCAAGGCACATGTATAGGGAGCTGGGAGATCACACCACAGGATGAGATAACTCAGCAACAAGCCAGAGCTCTGGCCAGGTTTTTATAGCCAGGAGGTGTAAGTCCGCCCCCCTGTCACCGAGGCAACTAGGAGGCTTCTCTCCCCACGAGTCAATGGCAGGCAAGAGGTGGTATGGGTGTGTACGGGAACCTCCCCCAGCAAGGTCCACACCTGAGGCCTTAACAGGGGCAGGCACTCATGCACGCGCTCCCGGGGATGCGCGCGCAGCCTGCGTAAAGGGGCCGCCATTCACACCCTTCGTGATCTACCAGCATTAGCTTTGAGAGATACTGGTTGATCACCATCTACCTAATGGGCACCCCTGATCTACAGTATATATACACAACAATAAAAGATATGGAAAAATAAACATTTAAAGATGTGATTACCCAAAAATACTTTGTACTACATACTAATACTTTGTATTTACAGTCTATTTTTTGGATGAACGTAAATATATATGTTACAGTTTCCCTTTAATCTCAGCACCTGCAGTAAATGAGATCATTTTCCGGCCCGGTGTCCTGGTATCTGATAACAACATCCACTTGTGTTTTGCAAGTATCAGATTTATTCTCATCTTCTTTATTTGCATACAGATCAGTGCAGCCAATGTACTTCCATGACCATTTGCATCATAAATTCAATGAAGTCCTTTTTCCATCAATAAGCAAAGAGCGCTTCTATCATAGTTACAGAAAGACGGCTCTTGTATGGGTTTGCAAAGATGGCGAGTTCTACGGAGGAAGACTATTATGGAAATCATTTATTACAATATCTGTTTCCAGTTGTCTGTCTCGGAATTTTAGTATTGGCCGGTCTGGTGATACAATCCTTTATTGCGGCTGTTAATCTCATTGACTGGATGAAGGGAAGATCAATAACAGGTGCCGACAAAATCATCACCTCTCTTGGAATATCAAGGTTCTTCTGTCACATTGCTTCCTTATTGGACTGCTTATCAACGTCGTCCTCTCTGAAATGCCCTGAAATATCTTTAATATTTATTAAATACACTCTGATTTCCTCATCATTTTCCAGCGTCTTGTTGTTGACCCTGCTCTCCGTCTTCTTCTTCTTCAAGATTCCCAACTTTCACAATGTCTTCTTCTTACGTCTGAAGGACATCATATCAAGGAGGGTCGTCTTCCTGACTGTTGCATGTGTGATGTTTTCTTTAGGATGCTCATCCATATACTTTTTAGACATTCAAATTAAGGTTCCTTTGAATTCCACACAAGTCCACATTTCCACAAAGGAGACGCCATTTTCAAATTTGTTGTTTACTATTTTCCTATCTCTAATGCTCTTCATAGCTTTGGCCCTTCTTATTATGTTGCTTGGCATCCGCCCAAGAAGAATGAAAAGTTGTACAAATGTGAGGAGCGGCACGGATGCTTACAGTCGAACTCTGAAGTTTACTGTTATCTCTGTCCTGATCTGTACTTCATATTTATTAGCATCTATAATTCCTAATTATATATTGTTTTTGGACCCTGTATGGTTCTATCTTGTAGTTCATTTCTTTCTAGCTCTACATTCTGCTTTGTTCATTTATGCGCAAAGGAAATTAAGAAATCAGTTCTTTAGGATTGTCCATTGTGGAACTGACTGCTTCTTCAACAGAAAAGCTTCTGGACCTCGCCCTGGAGAGTTGGTGGAGGAGACCCGTTTGTGACGGAAGTAAAACTATGAGCAATCTCTTCATTTTAACAAGACTAAAAGATGTTAGTGTGTTACCTATGTGTGCCGCTGCTCAGTGGCGGACCTAATAACCAAAGGGCCCTGGTGCAAGATTTTATCTTGGGCCCCCCACCCAAGACAGGGGCCGGGGAGGGTGGGGGGGCGCGGGAGCAGATCACACTGCCCCCCCATCGGTCTCTAATGTTGCAGTAGCGTGCTGGACTTACCTGAGACCCTGCAGAGCACACCATAGATCCTGCATAGCCCACCTGAAACTCTCTATGGTGGGCCCTGCAGGGTCCCAGGTGGGCTGGCCTGAACCTCTTCCACCACCTGACCGTTCTCTCTGTGCGGCCCAGCTCGCCGCAAGGACCGCAACCGCTTCCCTCACCCCATCAGGGCCCTCGGGCGGCCGCTTGCCTTGCGGTAGCGCCCGGTACTTTTGATCGATCACCGGCCTGGCTGTGGGGGTGCCCTGGACCTTACCCCACTGGGCCCCCCAACAGCCTCAGGCCCCGGGCCCTCGCACCGGTTGCACCGGCGGTAGTTCCGCCACTGCCGCTGCTAGTGAAGCAATGTGTGTATATATTTTCAAGAGTTTTCATATCAAAGAAAACTAAAGTTCAAGCCAACCTGTGACAATGAAGCTGTCACACGTTGCCTGTATAGATCGGGAAGTTACCCCATTGTTCTCTTTTAACTTTTTCCCCCAGACTTCAACATCATGTGTGTGTGTCAATCCATCCCAATGGCGGTGTGGATGGTAAAAAGAAACTGTTGTTGTAAGTAGGCAATTTTAGAAACCGCTGACTGCAGATTGTAAAACTTCTGGCTGCAAAAAAATTGCAGGAAATTGTAGGCTGCTGCGCATGTACAGTTTTTGCCATCATTTAGCTAGGGACATGATGTGGTAGACATACTACTGCCAGCACCCACCCCCTAATCTGACAAGAATGTTTGCATCTCCCCCGCTCTAAGTACCATGCCTGACCACCTTTCTCCCACTACTGCTCTCACCAATGACCGATCTCCAAGCCCCCACCCCCTTTGCACTTACTCAACTACTCCCCATGCTGATTTCATGACTGTGCCTCTCCCCAACCCCCTCCTCTAACCACGGCAATTGACTCCCCCATTCTCTAGTTATACTACGGAGCCTGCACCCAGACCCCTTCCCATATTAACTGCACCTGAACCCCATACCACCTTCTTTTCTAACAAAAGTACCTGACCACTCCCCTAACCATCATGCCTGACCCCATCCTCATTCTCTCCTCTAACCACCATGTCTGACCCCATCCTCATTCCCTCCTCTAATCACCATGTCTGACCCCTCTCTATACCCCCTCCTGTAACCACTGCACAAGAAACTTATCCCCACCCTCTTCCCTAACCACACGTGCCTGATCTCCAACCCACCACTCCCTTTGCAATTAAACAACTTCTCTCAATACTTCTTTCATGACCGTGCCCATCTCCCACTACCTCATCCAACCACTGCACCTGATGCCCTCCCCCTAACCACCATGTCTGCCCCAAATCCCCCACCCTCTACTCTGACTACGGAGCCCCCCCCTACTTCTTATAAGCACTGCACCTGAACACCTCTTAATCTAACCACAGTACTTGACCCACTCCCCTAACCACCATGCTTGACCTCATCCTCATTCCTTCCTCTAATGACCATGTCTGACCCTTATCTAAACCCCCTCCTCTAACCACTGCACCTGAACTTATCCCCACCCCTTCCCTAACCACCGGTTTGAGCCTCATCATCTGCCCTAACCACTGCACCTGAACCCCATCTGCACCCACTGTGTCTGAACCCCCACTCCAAATTAACCATTTTGCAAGCAACAACCCCCCATCACCAGCAGCCCCACTCACACCCGAGCCTCCTCCCCTCTCTCCTACTGTGCCTCCTGTACATGTTCTAAGGTACATGGTTGGTTCAAGTTATAATATAAGGCACTCAATATAATGATGATATGAAGATATTGTACATTGTACATAAATTATGCTTTGGATAAAAATGGCTTTAGATGCTTCTAATCATTATTTATTGTGACATGTTTCTCTTTGAATATAAATGTTAAAAAAATTTAATAAATAAATGACTTCTTTTTATCTGTACTTGATCATATTGCATCCCTGTGTACCTTAAAAGTCAGTTTGTGTATTTGTAAAGTTTTGGATCTCTATATTGCGGGATGTGGTTCCCCACAAATATGAAGCCACCCGCAGATAATTATGTTCTTATAAGCATATTGCCACAATACCTTTGTAACGCCAAGGATAGAACCAGGCAGATGCAGAGTGATTATCAGGTTGGTGATGGTAGGAGCCCAGACGTGGGGGACTTGCCAGTACAATTGGTACCTCTACTCAAGCAGACTAGGATAACGCACAATCTCCTGCATAGTGGCAGCCAGTACAGGGGCAGTCCAAGAGCATGGTAGCAAAATCACAATCCGGAATCGTAGTCATTGAATATAGCAGAGGTCGGGACAGGCAGCAAATTATCAGGGTCACGGAACAGGCCAGGGGTCGGTAATAGGAAACAGAAACAGGTATAACGCCAGGCACTCTAAGAACAAGCTTAACAATAACCAAGTACAGAATGACTCACCCTTCCTGCTTATATACCTGTTGGCAATGAGATGATGTCATTTCCAGGGGCGGACCACTTCCTTGGAGGGTCATGCACTGTCTCTTTAAGAGGCGGTCCAGTGCTCGTGCGTGCCTCTTCCTGTACAGCTCTGGACGATGGAACAAGTGGACATCACACACAGCAGCCATTGGGCTTGGCGCTGCACAAGGAGACCACCCGACTGCGCGAGACCCTACGGGCGGTAACAGGTAAGTCCTCACAGTGATAGAAGAATAATACTATTTATTAAAAGTCTTGATTCTGAAATTAGATCTAGATCCTCATACAAAAGTCCCAAACCAGGCCATGCAGTACCCAGCGGCAGCTAACAACAGGCGTGTACTCACTGCATTGCAGACAGGGTGTTACAGTTCCATATCCAGGAGATTAACAACATCAATGTATTCAAAAGTTCATCGGGTCTAAAACCGGGTTTAACTATCCTACACCGGGACTTTATGAAGCTCCTCTATGAGTCTTTTGACTCACTGAAAACCAGATTTATGATAAAAGTTAGATATGCACAACAAATATCTCCACGGTGCTTCACATCGGTTAAGCAGAGAGCTAAACTGGAGAGATTTTTGGTCCACTTCACCAAAGCTCAACTGGTTATTATATTTCCTAAAAACAAAATGCACCCTCGGTGTAGCTGGTATCTAATCTCTACAGGCAAAAAGGTAGAAGGAGAATGAGAAATACAGAGCTCCATCTTGTGGTCAATTTGCAAGATCTATATATTCAAAACAATAAAAAATATGGAAAAGTAAGTGTTTAAAGATGTGATTACCAAAAAATACTTTGTACTACATACTAATACTTTGTATTTAAAGTCCGTCTTTTGGATGAAGGTAAATATATATGTTACAGTTTCCATTTAATCTCAGCACCTGGACTAATTAGTTCATTTTCCGGCCCGGTGTCCTGGTATCTTATAACAATATCCACTTCTGCTTTGCAAGTATCAGTTTCATTCTCGCCTCCTTTATTTGTATACAGAGCAGTGCAGCCAATGTGCTTCCATGACCATTTGCATTCAAAGAAGTCCCTTTTCTACCAATAAATAAAGAGCGCTTCTATCGTAGTTACAGAAAGACGTCTCTCGTATGCGATTGCAAAGATGGCGAGTTCTACAGAGGAAGACTATTATGGAAATAATTTATTACATCTGTTTCCTTTTCTGTGTCTCGGAATATTACTATTAGCCGGTCTGGTGATACAATCCTTTATTGTGGCTGTTAATCTCATTGACTGGATGAAGGGAAGATCAATAACAGGTGCTGACAACATCATCACCTCTCTTGGGATATCAAGGATCTTCTGTCACGTTGCTTCCTTATTGGACTGCTTATCAACGTCGTCCTCTCTGAAATGCCCTGAAATATCTTTAATATTTATTAAATACACTCTGATTTCCTCATCATTTTCCAGCGTCTTGTTGTTGACCCTGCTCTCCGTCTTCTTCTTCTTCAAGATTCCCATCTTTCACAACGTCTTCCTTGTACGTCTGAAGGACATCATATCAAGGAGGGTCGTCTACCTGACTGTTGCATGTGTGATGTTTTCTTTAGGATGTTCATCCATATACTTTTTAGACATTCTAACTAAGGTTCCTTTGAATTCCACACAGGTCCACATTTCCACAAAGGAGGCGCCATTTTTAAATGTATTGTATGTTATTTTCCTATTTCTAATGCTCTTCATAGCTTTGGCCCTTCTTATTATGTTGCTTGGCATCCACCTAAGAAGAAAGAAAAGTGTGAGGAGCGGCACGGATGCTTACAGTCAAACTCTAATGTTTACTGTTATCGCTGTCCTGATCTGTGCTTCATATTTATTAGCATCTATAATTCCCAGTTATATATCATTCTTAGACCCTGTATGGTGGTTTTTTTTAGCTAATTTCTTTCTAGCTCTACATTCTGTTTTGTTAATTTATGTGCAAAGGAAATTAAGAAATCAGTTCTTAAGCATCGTCCATTGTGGAACTGACTGCTTCTTCATCAGGAAAGCTCCTGGAGCTCGCTCTAGAGAGTCGGTGGAGGAGACCCGTTTGTGACTGAAGGAAAAATATGAGCAATCTCTTCATTTTAACAAGACTAGCAGATGTTAGTGTGTTACCTATGTGTGCCGCTGTTAGTGAACCAATGTGTGTATATGGGTGAAACTCGAAAAATTATATATCTATTTATATATAATATCGGGCAAAAGTTCATTTATTTCACTAATGCAACTTAAAAGGTGAAACTAATATATGAGATAGACTCATTACATGCAAAGCAAGATAGTTCAAGCCGTGATTTGTCATCATTGTGATGATTATGGCTTACAGCTCATGAAAACCCAGATCCACAATCTCAGAAAATTTTTGGCAGTGTGGGCAGGTGCCAAGTCCTGCTGGAAAATGAAGTCAGCATCCCCATAGAGCTCGTCCGCAGAAGAAAGCATGAAGTGCTCCAAAATCTCCTGGTAGACGGCTAAGTTGCATTAGTGAAATAAATGAACTTTTGCACGATATTCTAATTTTTTGAGTTTCACCTGTATATATTTCCAAGTTTTCATATAAATGGAAACTTTGAATGTTTTCTCCCAGACTTCAACATCCTGTGTAAATCCATCCCAATGGCGGCGTGTTCTATTGTAAATAGGCAACTTTAGAAACCACTGACTGCAGCTTGTAAAACTTCACGCTGCAATAAAACTGCAGGAAATGTTAAGCTGCTGCGCATGTACAGTTTTTGCCATCATTTAGTTAGGGGCATGTTGTGGTAGACATACTACTGCCAGCACCAGGGCTGGATTTTGCACAAGGCCAAACGAGGCCCGGCCTTGGGGCAGCAGGGAGTAGAGTGGCAGCAGGGGTGCGAAAATTCCTATCTCTCGACAGTAGTTGTTGTCTACATTTATCCCTCCTTTGGGCAAGCAGGGCTAAATGTACAGCGGGGAAGCCGCCGCTTGTTTTGTACAAGTGATGTCGCCAAGATCACTTCCATGCAGCCTGCATACAGGGGGGGCGCATTGAGGAACCTGGCATTGGGGCAGTAGAGAGAGTAAATCCGGCCCTGGCCAACACCCACCCCCCAAATCTGACAAGAATGTTTGCATCCCCCCCGCTCTAAGTACCATGCCTGACCACCATTCTCCCACTATTACTCTCACCGGTGACTGATCTCCAAGCCCCCACTCCCTTTTCACTTACACAACAACTCCTCGTACTGCCCTCAACAATGTGCCTGTCCCCCACCCCCTACCCCAACCACTGCAACTAACGCCTACTGCCTCCCTCTAACCACCATGTCTGCCTCCAATTTCCCACCCTCTACTTTAACTAGAGAGTCTGCCCCCCACCACTTCCCATTACCACTGCACCTGAACCCCATACAACTTTTTTTTCTAACCACAGTACTTGACCCACTCCCGCATCCCAACTCCTTTTCTACCTGACCCATTCACCTAACAACTGTGCCTGACCCCATCCGTATTCCCTACTCTAACGACCATGCCTGACCCCCATCTAAACCCCCTCCTCTAACCACTGCACCTGAACCCCTCCCCTTACCACCAGTTTAAACCCCATCCCCTGCCCCAACCACTGCACCTGAGCCCCATCCATACCCCGTCCCCTAACCACCGGTCTAAACTGCGCTAACCACTGCACCTGAACCCCCACTCCAAATCTAATCATTTTGCCGTCAACAACCCCCCTTCACCAGCTGCTCCTGCTTACGCTCCTACTTCATTGCCTGCTGTACACAATCTGCGATACATGTTTGGTTCAAGTTAAATTATAAGTCACTCAATATAATGATGATATTGTGCGCTGTACATAAATGATGCTTTGGTTGATGTGAAGCCGGTGGTGTTGTATGGGGATAACTATAAAAAGGGCTTTAGATGCTGCTTATCACTGATTATTGTGACCTGTTTCTCTTTGAATATACCGTAAATGTAAAACAAATGTAATAAATAAATGACTTATTTTTCTCTGTAGTTGATCATATTGCATCCCTGGGTACCTTAAAAGTCAGTTTTCGTATTTGTAAATTTTTGGATCTCTCTATTGCCGGATGTGGTTTCCAGCAAATGTAATGCCACCCGCAGATAGTTATCACCTTATAAACATAAAGGTGGCTCTGACACCGGAAAATTTGCAACCAACATTCAACACAGTTATAATGCGATTGGTGTGATGGTGAATGTGTGGCTAAAGTTTAATGTACAGCAGCAGAGAGTTGGGCAGTGAATGTTCAGTGAAAGTGCACCCAGCAGGTGAGGTATTAATGAAATCAAGATCAGCCACTCCGTGTCACAGCCTAGTCATCTGCTCCATTCTGACCTCTTCTCCCGCTGATTGGCCGATTGGATGATGACAGGCTTCCTCACCAGTCACTCCTGACTGGTGAGGAAGCCTGTCAATCATCCAGTCGGCCAATCAGCGGGAGAAGAGGTCAGAATGGAGCAGATGACCGAGGACTTGGAGGAGGAGTTCGCGGCCATCTTGCTTCCTTGAAGACGCGATGGTCCTGTGTGCGGCAGATTCGGGTCCCTGAAGATGGCGGATGCGGCACAGGTACTCGTTTTTTAGTATCGGAGTATTTGCACGAGTACGAGTACTCATGCAAATACTTGGTATCGCCGCCGATACCGATGCTTGTATCGGTATCGGTGCATCCCTAATCATAAGAGAATGTAACTTTGAGGGGAATACATTGTAAAAAGTACCTGCTATTTTAGGAGGAAAGAGGCTGGTCTAGCAGTCATGCTAGATTGTGGTTCAGGTGAGTATTTCTTTGTTAGTTTAGCTCCCTAGACAAAATGAGCACTTGACCCTTGCCGTGCTTTGTCTCAGATCTTCTACTGAGTGCGCCAGGTCTTCTACTGCTTGCCCAAAATCCTCTATTAAGTGCCCAAGATCTTCAACTGAGTGCTCCAGGTCTTATACTGAGTGCCCAAGATCCTCTACTAAGTGCCCGAGGTCTTCTACTGAGTGCCCCAGGTCTTCTACTGAGTGCCCGAGGTCTTCTACTGAGTGCCCCAGGTCTTCTCCTAAGTCCCCCAGGTCTTCTATAGGGTTGGGCTCGATGTTCGAGCCGAACGTGAGTTCGACTTGAACATCGGCAGTTTGTGCGAACACATGTACTGTCAGGGTGTTTAGCGGGCTGCCGCGCACCCCCGCACAAGGCACTGTGGCTTGTGAGCCCCGATTTGCTAAAGCCTTGCACCTGACCGCAGGCCAGGTGCAAGACTTTGCCCAATCAGGGCACAGACAACAGTGAGAGCCATGATTGATCAAAGTCATGATGTCTCTGCCCAATCATGGCTCACCCTGTTACACTGCTAGCTCCGCCCAAATGTTTATATGTTGCCAGCATCTGTCAAAATGTCATTCTGCAGCAGGTGCTCATCGCGAGCGGACCTGTTGGTGGTCGTCGGGTTTAAAAAAAAAAAATATTTCTATTTATTTTTTATTTTATTTAGTCGAGTCGTTGTCGTCGTGGACAACACTGAACGTCGTGATTGACGTTGGATTACATTGGTGGATACATTTTGTTTTTTAAATAAGAGACTTGTCAAAAACTTGTCTTTTGTTTTTTTTCTCCAAATAAAAGATATTTTTAAAAGTCTGGACTTTTTATTTACAATTTTATTTACCGCTTAGTGAATGGTTTGAGGTACAAGTACCCCTTACGCATTCACAAGGGGGGTGGCATCTGGGTGCTCCTTTATTAAAGGGGTACCCTGATGTGAATAATCCCCTCCCCCCCGCACCCCCACGACCAACGCCCCAGGGCTTGTGGGGAAGAGGCCCTTGTCCCCATCGGCACATGAACAAGGTGCTTTTCCAGGGTTGACCCTGGAAAAGCACCCTCCCAGTGCCGAGGGCATGTGGCCTGGTATGGGAGGGAGGGGAGTGGGCGCTCGCTCGTCCCCCCCCTTTCTGGCCCTGACTGGCCTATGCTCGGATCGGGTTACGTTCTGATAAACCCATTGTAACCCTCTACACTGCAGACTTTACACGGGATTAGAGTTGTCGTCAGCTGCAACCACTCCAACCCTTAATGATGCAGGGCTGTGTTATCTTCACATGTTCTTTGTCTCAACAAGCTAATAGGGCCCCCTTCCACCCCCAGGCCCATGACAGCCACCTGGGCTGCTGTGGCTATACTTAAGCCAATAGATGTAGGTATGGCATTGAACCTGATGTATATGGAGCTTTGATAATAACATTGGCTATTAGACAGCTTCAACTTTTACAACACCTGTGAGCCCAAGACCACTTATGGACAGATAACAATTGGTTCTGACCCATATGTTTATTGTGATCACTATTTAGTAACTATTTCTTAAGAGCCATGAAGAAGGGGTGTCAGTTAGACTAGTTGTATAACAATAAACAAGAATACAGATTGCCCCTTATCAGGGGCATTACCCCATTATCAGGATGTCTCTTGTAGATAGTATATAGAAATAAGATAGAGAAGGTTTGAGGGCCTTACTGGGGGTCTTGGTAAAGCCAGCCATACACTGCTCAAATCTCAGCTGATTCCTGCTAAATTGGATGGAATTCAAGCCATAGGTGGCCCTGTCGACACCCCCTTGCTTGACAAAAGTTTCTTCAATCAACTTTTGTAGAAAGGAACGGTCTGAAAATTCTCTGTGGAACAGCGCTTCCAATGATAAGTATGTGCTATTTGGGTATTCAGCAGCTGCTTTAGCGGTGGCTGCTGAATACAATAGCCAACAGCAGAAATCCCTCCACTTACGCTCCTTAGTGTGGATGGGATATTCAATGTTTATTTTGTTCAGCCCGTGGAGCTGAACAACAAAAATTGGAAGTTTCTATAGCTATCTTAGTTCAGTCTCTCTCTGTGAGGACAGCTGGATGATAAGGCCTTAGGACAGGAAACTGAGAGGGTTATTCACTAATGAGCCTGATCCTTGGGCTCACTTTGGCTGCTTGAGCCATTTGCTTCAGTCAAACCGAAGGGCTGCTGTACAGGCTATCCACTGCAGCCCGTACAGCAGCCGAAGGCAGCCGAGCCGAACCCATATGCTTTGGCTCGGCTGAGCCGTAGTGACACCTGAAGCGTGGAGAAGCGGACCGATCTCCACACAAATGGCAGCTGGGCGCAGCTAGCTGTGATCTCACGGCTTGCTCCGCCCAGTTGTAATGACAGATCAGCATCCCCAAATGACTTGGGGACGTTGATCTGTCCTTAAACAATAACAACTGGGCGGAGCTGGCTGTGGCGTCAAGGCCCAGTTGTTATTTATTGCCCGGGACCTGCTAGAAGACCCAGGCAGGTGCTGGCCAGTAGGAAACCGTTGGGGGGTGCTAGTGGGATGTCACGTGGCTAGCTCCGCACAATTGTTTATAATTTGCTGGCATCTGTCAGATTTTACATTTAACTCCAGCGAACAATGGCTGTCCTGTTACTGTACTGCTTTATGTAACATGTTGATACGTTTTTTGATGAAAACAAGATTTGTGATGGAAGAGATAGGTAGATATCTTCTGTTTCGAGAAGATTCCTCTACTCCATTATACTTTAAACTGGTTTAATAGAGAGCTTTTTGGTCCACTTCATCGTAATTCATCGGGGGGATTGAGTCTCATAAAAAAAAACAATGCTGGAATCTTACCTATACAGGCAAAAAGGTTGAATGAAGATGAGACAAATACAGAGCTCCCCATTGTGGTCAATTTACAAGATCTTTATATTTCCAAACAAAAAAAAATGGAAAAATTATATTTTAAGATGTGAAGGTCACCAAAATATGCTATGTATTTAAAGCCTGTTTTTGGGATGAAGTTAAAACATAATGTACAGAATTGTGGGATAAAACCTTGAAAACTCTCTGTCCAAATATATATGTTACCTTTTCCCTTTAATCTCAGCACCTGCTGTAAATGAGATCATTTTCCGACCCGGTGTCGTGGTATCTGATAACAACTTCCACTTGTGTTTTGCAAGTATCAGATGTATTCCCATCTTCTTGATTTTTATATGCAGCCAATGTGCTTCCATGACCATTTGCATCATAAATTCAAAGAAGTCCTTTTTCCATCAATAAGCAAAGAGCGCTTCTATCATATCAAGACGGCTCTCGTATGCTCTTGGAAAGATGGCGAATTCTACAGAGGAGGACTATTATGGAATTAATTTAATACAATATCTGTTTTCTTTTGTGTGTCTCGGAATATCAATATTGGCGGGTCTGGTGATACAATCCTTTATTGTGGCTGTTAATATCATTGACTGGGTGAAGGGATGATCAATAACAGGTGCCGACAAAATCATCACCTTTATTGGGATCTCCAGGATCTTCTGTCACGTTGCTTTCTCATTGGAATTCTTTTTAATGTTGTCCTCTCTGAAGTTCCCTAGAATATTTACTGAATACACTCTGATTGCCTCGGCCTTTTCCAACATCTGGTTATTGACCCTGCTCTCCGTCTTCTTTTACTTCATGATCTCCACCTCTCACAATGTCTTCTTCTTACATCTGAAGGCCGTCATATCACAGAAGATCATCCACCTGATAATTGCTTCTGTGGCGTTGTCTTTAGGATGCACAACAGTATACATTTTGAACACGCAAACTAATTTGTTTTGGAATTCCACACAAGTTCACATTTCTCAGAAGATGATCATGTCACATTTACATTTGATGTGGGTTCTTTTCCTATTTCTAATGTTCTTCACAACTTCAGCCCTTCTTATTATGTTGCTTGGCATCCACATGAGTAGAATGAACAGTCCTGGAAATGTAATGAGCAGCACAGATGCTTACCGCCGGATTCTAATGTTTACGACTATCTCTATCCTGAGCTTGGTTTTGAGTTTCCTAATTAATACAATCAATGAATATAAGCAGTTTCTGGACCCTTTATGGTTGTTTTTTGTAGCTAATTTTCTTCTAGTGCTACATTCTGTTTTTGATAATTTATGTAACAACGTAACTAAGAAATCAGTTGTTTAGGATTGTCTGTTGTGGCACTGACTGCTTCTTCAACAGAAAAGCTCCTGGAGCTCGCTCTGTAGAGCCAGTGGAGGTGACCCCTATGTGACTGAAGGAAAAATATGAGCAATCTCATCATTTTAACAAGACTGAAAGATGTTAGAGTGTTGCCTATGTGTGCAACTTGTATGATGCAAAATAATGTATACGTATAAAACATTTAACTTCCCCCCTGATTTCAACATCATGTCTGTGTAAATCCATTCCAATGGCGGTGTAGGCGACAGCAAGAAAACATCATAAATAGGTGACTTTAGAAACCACTGACTGCAATTTGTAGAACTTCAGGCTGCAATAAAACGGTGACAATGCCACCCAGGTTCGGTACCTTCCTTGAACTCAAGCAAAATGGCAGCTAAAATGGCCCGTGTGAAGGAGTGGAAAAAGACATCTATTAGGTCTACAAGAACATGGCGATGCTAACTCATATGTGCTGTAGCGTTTTTGAGCTTAGGTAAAATGGCAGCTGTATCTTATGCCCCAGGTCTTCTACTGAATGCCCCAGGTCTTCTACTGAGTGCCCCAGGTCTTCTACTGAGTGCCCCAGGTATTCTACTGAGTGCCCCAGGTCTTCTACTGAGTCCCCTAGGTCTTCTACTGACTGCCCCAGGCTTTCTACAGAGTTCCCCAAATCTTCTACTGAGTGCCCCAGGTCTTCTTCTGAGTGCTCCGAATCCTCTACTGAGTGTCCCAGGTCTTCTGCTGAGTGCCCCAGATTTTCTACAGAGTGCCCCAGGTCTTCTACTGAGTTCTCCAGGTCTTCTACTGAGTGTCCCAGGTCTGCTACTTAGTGCCCCAGATCTTGTACTAAGTGCCCCGGGTCTTCTACTGAGTGCCCCAGGTCTTGTACTAAGTTCCCCAGGTCTTGTACTAAATGTCCCAGGTCTTGTACTAAGTGCCCCAGGTCTTGTACTGAGTGCCCCGGGTCTTCTACTGAGTGTCCCAGGTTTTCTACTGAGTGCCCCAGGTCTTTTACTGAGTGCTCCAGTTCTTGTACTAAGTGCCCCAGGTCTTGTACTAAATGCCCCAGGTCTTGTACTAAGTGCCCCAGGTCTTGTACTGAGTGCCCCAGGTCTTGTACTGAGTGTCCCAGGTCTTGTACTGAGTGCCCCAGGTCTTGTACTGAGTGCCCCAGGTCTTGTACTAAGTGCTCCAGGTCTTGTACTGAGTGCCCCAGGTCTTGTGCTGAGTGTCCCAGGTCTTGTACTAAGTGCCCCAGGTCTTGTACTGAGTGCCCCGGGTCTTCTACTGAGTGTCCCAGGTTTTCTACTGAGTGCCCCAGGTCTTTTACTGAGTGCTCCAGTTCTTGTACTAAGTGCCCCAGGTCTTGTACTAAGTGTACCAGTTCTTGTACTGAGTGCCCCGGGTCTTCTACTGAGTGTCCCAGGTTTTATACTGAATGCCCCAGGTCTTGTACTGAATGCCCCAGGTCTTGTACTGAGTGTCCCAGGTCTTTTACTGAGTGCCCCAGTTCTTGTACTAAGTGTCCCAGTTCTTGTACTGAGTGCCACAGGTCTTCTACGCAGCCCCCTGGGTGTTCTTTGCCATCATCCCAATTATAATCTTTTAATTTTGGTCATTCATTTTTACCACCACTTGTGTCTGATGTGCTCACATTGTTTTTTGTTTTTGTTTGGTTTAGTTAATTATTAATTACTTTTGATTTTTACTTAAAAAAGAAAACTGATGATTTGAATACAATATGTACTCTATTATATGTCTCTGTGGAGGGGAATAATTTCCCGAATATGTCAGTTGACTCTGTATACTCATACCGATGTATGTGTTATCTACTTTGTTAACTTTTTCAGATGTGTGTTCCTACCTTTCCGGTTCATGTTTCCTTCAATTGGATACATGTTCTCAATCGGTAATCAGATGAGGATGGGCAAATACCAAAACCCAAAACTGTTTGCCATGTAATGGAAAGACTTGTGTGAATTTTCATTAAAATAACTTTTTAAAGTGCTGCGGCTCCTTGGATTCTTTGTATGTTGAGGCTTTTGGGTGGCCTTGGTTGCCGCAATGTATTACACTTGAGTGCAGTTCACATTTCGTTTTACAATACATAGTCACATAGTTGTTAAGGTTGAATAAAGACTCGGGTCCATGCAGGTCAACGTGAGTGTGTCTGTGTGTGGAGACGTTGTAAAGAATTCCCACACCACTGTACATTGGAAGACATCCAGACATTTGTTTTAATGTGTCTATACTCTCAACTGATACCACCACCTGGAGAAGAGAGTTCCACAACTTTACTGCTCTTTATATACAATTATATTTACATACACATTGACTATAAAATATTCCACGTTAAAGTGACACTAAACTCAGGAGTTACATCTTGAAAATCCATTCAAGAACCTTAACTATTTACAAAATGTATCTTATTTGTGTATCACTCAGCTGTAGATCCTCAAATCATCTCTGACTTGGTACTGACACTGTCCTTCCTTTTGGAGGGGGGCTACTTCTGTTCCCCATGGTCCCTGTGTGTGTTGTAAAGTAGTCCCTGCTCGTAGCTCACTCATGTTTAATTTACTAATTTGATTTGAAGTTATAATCTATCATGGGAGTGAGCTTGGAGTAATGACTACTTCACACCAGGGCTGCGTGCGATCTCAGCATTGCTATGCAGTGTTACCAGGGCTGCGTGCAGGTCGCAGCATGGCTGTGCGGTGTCACCAGGGTTGCATGCAGGTCTCACCATGGCTGTGCGGTGTCACCATGGGTGCGTCCGTGTCTCAGCAGAGCTAAGCAGGTGGGTCTCAGCAGGGTTGTGCGGGTGGGTGCGGTGCCACCCGTGTTGCATACGTGTCTCAGTAAGGCTTTGTGGGTTGGTGCGGTCTCCCCATGGCTGTGCCAGGTCTCCCCATGGCTGTCCAGGCAGGTGCAGGTGGCAGGAAGGAGGAGGAGAGACCGGACCGGCATTGTAGACAGGTGTTGCGAGGTCCCCAGCAAGCGCGGGACTTTAGGGCAGCTGAACTTGTTTACAAATGTAAAGGGCCAGGAACGGCCTTTAGTATCGGGGCATTTTCACGAGTAGGAGTACTTGTGACAATGCCCAGTATCGGCACTGTTACTGATACTGGTATTAGTATTGGTGCATCCCTACTTCCAAACTCCTGGGCAATGGTTGCTAATGTTTTTGGACTCAAGCAGCCATTCAGCTTTGTTTGGACTTGTACTCTGCCGGTTCCACCAGCACCTACCCCAACACACTAACAGCCCCGCTTCAATTTAAACAGATGTACAGACAACTTGAAGAGAAATGGTGGCCAGGGAACTCAGCCACTATTTTCCTGCCCAGACTCCACTCTTTCCCTCGCTCCCTCTCAAATCTTTTTTCTCTGGTAGAGCAGTCAATAGAAATAATTTCATAGGTGCCAACTCTTCAAACTTGTCAGGAGAGTCCTGCTTCTTGGACATAGGGCCGGATTAAGAGCATCACGTGCCTGGTGCTGAGGATTTAGGTGGAGCCTTTTTATGGAAATGTCGATGGTCACCAGGGCCCTCTTCCTCTTGTCCGGGCTGTGATTTGTAGTGTCTCTACATCTTGGAGCCAGTGGGGGAGCACCCAGGCTGCAGCTGTGAGCCTGGTAGATCTATCACTGACTACAAGTTGTAGTGAGACTAAAAATCTCAGCAATACATTATATAGCAATGCAGAATACCGCCAACTATAGAGGACTACAAATCCCAGCAATAAATTACACAGCAATACAGAATACGGGCAACTATAGAGGACTACAAATCTCAGTAATGCATTACACAGCAATGCAGAATACCACCAACTATAGAGGACTATAACTCCCAGTAATACATTATAAAGCAATGTAGAATGGCACTGGCTATAGAGCACTACAAATCCCAATTCAGCAAAGAATGTGGAATTGTTCAAGAAACTTTTGGACGATTTCTTAAGGGACCGTAATATACAGGGGTACAGGTACTCCTAGAATGAGATCCTAATAGGTTGGACTTGATGGACTAATGTCTTTATTCAACCTCAAATACTATGTAACTATGTAACATTGTTAAGCACTGCAGAATAATACCATCAGCTACTGAGGACTAAAAATCCCAGCAATACTTTATATAGCAAGTGTGGTAAGTGTGGGTTCTGGGTGGTCAGTGCGGGCTTTGGGTGGTCATTGCGTGCTCCGGGTAGTCAGGGTGGGCTCTGGGTGGTCAGTGTGGGCTCTAGGTGGTCAGTCAGTGCGGGCTTTGGGTGGTCAGTGCATGCTCTGGGTGGTCAGTGTGGGCTTTGGGCGGTCAGTGCGGGCTTTGGGCGGTCAGTGCGGGCTTTGGGTTGTCAGTGCGGGGTCTGGGTGGTCAGTGTGGGCTCTGGGAGGTCAGTGCGGGCTCTTGGTGGTCAAGGCGGTGGTTATTGCGGGCTTTGGGTTGTCAGTACGGGCTTTGAATGGTCAGTCCAGGTTCTGGGTGGTCAGTGCGAGCTCACCAGGTATACCAGGAGTGACGGGGCTCTCTATTCAGGCGGTGAACGGCTGCAATCAGGCAGCGCCGGCCCTCTATTAAGGCATATTAGAGGGCTACTCGCTGGGGCCTATCAGGGACCTAGTGAAGAGCGAGCGGCCCTCTAATATGCCTGAATAGAGGGCCGCCGTTGGCCTGATTGCGGCCGATCAGTGACCCGGATACTGAGGCAATCCAGGTGGGCCGTGCTATTTGCAGGGGCAGGACTGGAGCATCAGCTCGACCTGTCTCTACATTAATCCGGCCCTGCTTGTACCTCAGTCCCTATGATGTTGTGTCCTCAGGACATGTCCCGGGATCACATTGTCACCATTAACGTGTGCATGTACAGTACCTTAATGAAGCATTTATGATGAAAATTGGGGGTTGCAAGTCGGTGGTACCTACATAATTAGATGTGAGTTAGGACAGGCAACACCACTAAGTGGACTGGGTCTGGGTGGAGTTAACCGTGTATCATGGACTGGGACTGAGTTGTTGGTATGTAAATGTACTATTTGACTGATAGAGTTGTTTATATTGCACTAAACACCCCTCTTTCTCAGCACTCTCCATCACAATATCTTTCATCCTCCAAGAAGACAACGTTAGGGTTAGGGGCAGATACTGCTGCATGCTTCTCTTCTGTGCTGAAGCTCCAGATTGTTTTCCAAAGCAGAAAATAGGGAAGGTGCAGCTATAGAGACACAGGGTGGCTGCGGGCAAGGGGAGAAACTCTGGAGAGCTATTAGGGATTTGGGATTCCTGAGTTCCTCAAAAAAACACCAGCCCTCATTTATCAAAGTGAACCAGCACTTCGAACATGAAGAAAAAAAATAACATGTTCACTAAAAGGGAACGTAAACCCCAACAATTAACTGTTATCATTTGTTCCCTATTGGTCTGTAAAACACTATCCCTCAGTCATCATTTTTAATGAAAAGCTTCCACTGTGCTTCAGACTGGTTAAGTTTCTCACTGAAAACGACGCACCCCCCGTGTAGCTGATATCTACACAGGTATTAAGCAGGAAGGTTGAATAAAGATGACATGAATACAGAGCTCCATGTAGTGGTAAGTATACAAAATAACTATATTTATAATAAATTAAAAAAGGAAAAAAAACTGTGAAAGTCACATAAATATAATCTTATGCATTTAAGTGTCTTTTTGGATAAAATTAGAAGTTAAAGTGTATGTATGAAGGAAAACTTGATTAATCACAGTCCAAAGTATATGCAAGAAACAAAGCACAAATATGCACAAAAGAGCATTTAGCCGAAAGTGCCATTTTCGGCCAGTGCCCCCCCTTCACTTTTCGCCCGGGGCCCGCGCCCCTGCTGCCCCCCGGTTGTTACGCCACTGCTTCTATGAGATACTGTGTATATATATATACTGTGACAGGGTACACGACTCTGTGTATGTCAGTGAGAGGTTGAAAAGGGCAGCTTTCCCTGGCTAGGAAAGGGTTAAGCCCAACAGGTAAGTTCTACGCTCGACGAACGCTCAAACATGAAAATCCCATTGTTTTCAATGGGTCTGGTTCACACCTTGGCGTATTTCAGCCCGTCCCTAACGCGCTACAAAACGGCCCACGCCTGAAAAGGTACAGGTACTACTTTGGGCCGTTTTTGTTGAGCGTTTCCATTGGGATACAGCCAAGTAGCCCTTGGAAACGCGCGTTTGTCACGCAATTTTTCTTACCGCGAAGCGCGGTAAAAAAAACGCACGACAGACGCGCATATGCAATACGCCTAGGTGTGAACCAGGCCTAAACCTCCCATCCATCTATCTGTCCCCAAAAAAGGGTATAAAATTAATTTCAGTACAGCGCTGCATGACGGAGTAAATGTCAGTCAAACTACCGCAGCGCTGAATCCTGAAAAATGGCCGGGACAGGAAGGGGGTGAAACAACGCGGATGTCAACTGGTTAAAGGGAGGGAACGTACCCTGTCGATGATAAGAGACTTTTTCGTTGAATGCAATAAAGCCGCATTTATTGCCAATGCTGATTAAAGACCAGTGACTTTCCTACAATACTCTTGAAAAAAAATGCCACTTTAATCTCTGTGATGAGTTAATTTTCCCGGCCCGGTGTTCTGGTATCTGATAACAACATCCACTTGTGTTTTACATGTATCAGATTTATTCCCATCTACTTGATTTGTATACAGATCAGTGCAGCCAATGTACTTTCATGACTATTTGCATCATGAATTCAGAGAAGTCCTTTTTCCATCAATACATAAAAAACATTTATATCATTTATAGGAAGGCGGCTTTTGTAAACGATTGCAAAGATAGCAAATTCTAAGCAGGAGACTATTTAATTGATTTAGTATATGTTTTTTTTTTAAAATAATCCTCTCTTGGATAGGGATGAGGTTTGGGTTTGACGTGAAATCTGAGGGTTCAAGATTTGCTGTCCCAGCGAATTTATGTACAGATCCGCATTGGGAGATTTTGAAAAATAACATAATGCAGTGGGCGACCCTTGAACTATGGCCTGCACACTTAGAAGGGCCAATAAAGGGGTTTTTCTGGTAAAAAAAAAAGTAATTTTATATAAACTATATTAAAAGAAAATACTTTTTTAGTGGTGTGACTCGGGGCAAGAACACCACATAGCAATACAGCACAATCACACATATTAATTACATTTACTCAGCGGCATGATGCCTGATGTGTAACACAAGACAAAGCACCAGGGCCCTTCACATAATTCATGACAACACCTTACACTATACTGAATATGTGGTCCGTAAGGATCCACCAGAAATACCTGGTGGTGCAATGTGAGACGTGCAGCGCCCGACATGCAACACGCAACAGGTGTGATGGGGGATATGGAAGAGGCATAAGGGAGGGGGAAAAAAAAACCACAGGCCTGAAGCTTTATTGAAGGACAAAGACACAAAAGGTTAGAGGAGGGGAAGGGGAAATCTCAGATGTCTTCTTCCTTGTTAAAGTCCAAAAAGTTATAGTCTCTGAGCAGGCTCAGAATCAGCCTGCGACAGTCCAATCAATGGACTTCCTCTCCCTCAGGTGGAATGAGGAACCTCCTGACACACCACAAAGCATTGATGAAGCAACACATCACCCACCAGGCAACATCAATCTCCTGTTCCGTAAAAGCACCACAAAACAACAGTCCAAAGTGAGTAATCGCTGCCTGTGAAGTCTTTGAGTTCATGTCCCAGGGCCCCCAACAGGGTCTGTGCAAAGGGGCACTGCCAGAAAAAAATGCAAAGCAGTTTCTTCTTCGGTGATACACCATGGACAATGCCTGTATCTGCACCGTTTTCTGGCATACATGAAAGTTTTTATGGGCAATCCTCATTGGGTCGCCATTCAAGCCAGATCTTTATGCATGTTGCTTAGTCTTTTGGATGACACATTTCTTCAGACAAATTTACAAGTGTCCAGAGACAGGCCTGGAACAGAATCCACAATGTCCCTGGCTCTAATGAGCTTGTAGATTGTTTGTTTGGTTTAACTCCATGCAGCACGTACTCCTTGATCAACTTAAAAGTGTCCATGTAAAACCAAGGCATGTCCCAGTTGTGGGGGACAGAGCTTTCCCATCCAAGGGACCTCCATAGAGGCAGGAGGACCACAAGACATGGAGTTACCCGCAAGTCTAAAGACTTATCAATCACAGTCCTGGATGCAATTGCAAGCAAATAACACCCTCAACATGGCAGTGATGTCAGGCACTCCCTTACAACTAAGGATGCACTGATACTGATACTAGTATCGGTGCTTATGCTGAGTACTTTGGCGAGTACTCATACTCGCCCAAATGCTCCGATGCCTAGCCAGATACTTTCGGTATCAGGAAGTGGGGCAGTGAATCATTACACGCTGCCCGGTTTCCTGATTGGCCGGGAAGCTGGCTCCATGCTCCCCCGTCACAAGTGACGGGGGAGTATGGAACCAGCTTCCCGGCCAATCAGGAAGTCGGGCAGCTGCAATGACTCACTGCCCGGCTTCTTAATTGGTTGGAAAGCTGGCCAATCACGAAGCCGGGCGCTGTGTAATGATGCAGCACACGGCTTTCTGATTGGCCTGGAAGCCGTCTTCATGCTCCCTCCTCACCTCATGATGAGGGAGCATGGAGCCGACTTCTCTGCCAATCAGGAAGCTGGGCGCTGCATCATTACACAGAGCCCGGCTTCCAGATTGGCCAGAAAGCCGGCTCCGTGCTTTCACTTCACCTAGTGATGAGAAGCATGGGGACGGCTTCCCTGCTAATCGGGAGGCCAGGTGGCGAGTCTTTACACACCGCCCGGCTTCCCGGGTAATCAGGAAGCCAGGTGGCGAGTCATCACACGCCGCCTGGCTTCCTTAATGGGACTCCCGGTATTCGGTATCGGCGAGTATCGGAAAAAAAATATCAGTACTCGTACTCGATAGCGAAATACCGGTATCAGTGCATCCCTACATACAACCTTTGATGGACTTCTTAAACATGACTGTGCACTGTACTCTGTCCATCTAGGAACCCCAGATGAAGTGAAACACTGCCCTAGTGATGGCCCTCCAGGTGTTGACCCGAAGGAACCAGGCCTGGGTGTAGTACTGCAACACAAAGAGAATTTCACTGGTCCATC
>NW_017306912.1:245781-255740 GCF_000935625.1 Nanorana parkeri
AAAACAATTTTCCCAGTAGATGGAAAGTAGATGGAAAGTGAGATCTCTCTGTCGTATTTGCTGGCTCAGTTCTTGCGTGTTCCCACTCACCTTTGTGTGTTCTAGCAACTCATTTGGCATTGATTTCTGACCACTAGTTTAACCACTGCTACTGTCCCACAAATTGCCTTGCAAAATGAACAGCCTCTTTGCCTTTAGCAAATGAACCCCATTGGCTCATTGAAAACTAAATTTGTGAAGAACATGATGCATGTTGATATCCTCTGTTTCATGAGAGCTCCGCTGTCTGGAGATTCAACGTCTCTGTTCTTCCCAATATGTCCGCTGTCACTGAGAGTGAAAGAAACTCCCAAATGTATTTTTTCATCAGAACAGGAATGAATGGGAAATCTTCCACTGGGGACACTAGTTTTGGTGACGCTGCTATACGCCACTGGTGGGGTGCTCCAGGGTTCAGTCCTGGGACCGATCCTGTTCATCTTATTTATTAACGGCATAGAGATTGGACTAAATAGCTCAGTTTCAGTTTTTGCGGATGATACTAAACTCTGCAGAGCAGTAAATTCCGAACAAGAGATATTCGCACTACAACAGGACCTGAGCAGAATTGAGGCATGGGCTACAAGATGGCAAATGCCATTTAATGTTGAAAAATTTAAGGTTATGCACATGAACATGGGCGCAAACTACTACTTGGGGGGTGCTACATTAGGAAAGTCAGATATAGAAAAAGACCTGGGGGTCCTCATAGATCACAGAATTGGGGGTCCTCATAGAGCACAGAGTTGGGGGTCCTCATAGATCACAGATTTGGCAATAGTAAGCAATACCAAGCAGCAGCCAGCAGAGCTAACAAGATACTGGCCGTGTATTAAAAGAGGGATTGTAGCAAGAGATCAAAGATCTTCCACTTTATAAATCACTGGTTTGCCCCCACCTTGAGTATGCGGTACAGTTCTGGTCGCTGACTCTCAGGAGGGATGTCCTGGAACTGGAGAGAGTTCAGAGAAGGGCTACAAAATTAATTAAAGGGGATTGAAGGCCTGAGTTATGAAGACCACATTCAAAATTAGACATGTGCACTTGCAAAACATTTGTTTAGTTTCGTTTTGATTCGGATTGTGTGTTATTTTGTTTTTCGGGAATCGGGTGTGAAAGTCAATTCGGAATTCGGATTCGGACGAAATTCGTTAGCGGTAGTTCGTCCGGTCGTTCGTTTCGTTTCTTATTCGTTTCATTCGTTGCAGCAAAGTGACATTTGAGGAGAGAATAAAATGTTTTTCTCCTTCTCTAATGTCACTTTGCTGCGGCGAACGAACGGAACGAATAAGAAACGAAAACGAAAGGAAACGAACGTTCGAACAAACCACAGCAAATGAATTTCGGAAACGGAATTTCGGATTCGTTTGCATTCGTTATATCTGTAATTCGGAATTGGGATACATCCGAATTTCCGAAAATTCGTCCGAATTTCGTTTCGGAACGAAACGAATTGCACATGTCTATTCAAAATCTAAACCTATTCACCATAGAAAAGAGGCGATTAAGAGGGGACCTTATTGCCTTATTGCACAACAAGAGGTTAGAAGAGAGGGGGTTCAATCTTAGAATTCACAAGGGTAATTTCACTGTCAGAGTGGTGAAAGTTTTGAACTCACTACCACAGGCGGGGGTATCTGCTGATAACATTGTCAGGGAACCAGGGGTGCCACCTCTTACCGGAGTCGCCAGATGCAGCATAGGGCATGGGGTCTCCTCCTTCTTGGCAGGACACCAGGGTTGCGCGTGTGCATGCGCGGTGAACAGACTGTGCGCACGCACGGGGACGCACGCGTAGTGCGCCCACGCCCATTAGTGCTGCCAGGTTTTGGCCCCGCTGGGCGAGGTTCCCAGCATACACCGTCCACCCATTCCCTCATGCTATTGGCTTCTGGATAGGGAAGTCCCCTGGTCTTCTTGGCAACCAGGGGGTGGTCCTAGGTTCCCCTGGGTATAAATTCCTGTCAGAGCCCTGGCTTGTTGCTGAGTTATTCTACCTACAGTATATGGTGCGATCACCTAGCTTCATGTGTTTGAAACTGCTGCCATTCCTAACCCCTTACCTCAATTCCCGGTTACTGACCGTTTGGCCTGCCTTCCCATTTTTTTGCACCTAGCCACCTGCCTCGACCCGGACTGGACTTGATTATGCTTTTTGGATTCCCCTCTTGTACCTCGATTTCGGACCTCCTTGTCGTTCCTGCCAGTGGGTTCCACTCACGGCTCAGCCTTACCCCCTGACAAACATTGATACATTCAAGAAACTTCTGGATGAGTTTCTTCTTTTGCAGAATCTACAGGGATATGGGAAGTGTTAAAGTAAGATAAACACACACACACTCACATACATACATTTATACATACATACATACATACATACTGTAGGTTGACCTGGATGGACCTTGGTCTTTATTCATCCTTACATACTATGTTACTATGTTACTCTCACTTCCAGTTGTGAAGAAAACATAGAAAACCGGTGCACAGATCTAAGTGCAGTGTGAAGTGACTATTTAATAAGGTTAAAAGTAATGCACTTACGGGATATAAAAAAACATCTCGCCTGTCACACATCAGATGAAAGTCCCATCCCAGCTGCTGGTCCAAGATTGCTATCAGGATATGGAGAGAGCAGAGTCCTGTTCAGTCCAGAAGGATTCCAGGATGCCTGTGCTGGAAGTCACAGGTCTGATCCAGTGGCTGAGCACTGCTGTGGCAGGTTCTCCTCAAAGCAGGTTCACAGCTGCTGAGTACTTCCGGGGTCGTCAGGTGTCCAGTGTTGCTAGGCAACGCGTTTCAGAGGTTCACCTCCTTTGTCAAGCCTAAGGGTGGAGTGGGCAGAGTCCTTTATATGGGGGAAAGGGGGAAGCATTGAGCGCTTTGGCGCCAACTAGTGGGAGGAAGCCAATAGTGGTAAATTGCTACCAGGAATGTATCATAAGAGTGGTCGGCAATAAAAACATAATAGTAAAAATATTAAAAGATATTACAAATGATCGTGATAAAATAACGATACAACTATACAATTTTTAAGATTAAAGAAAACCTATACGGAGCGAGAAGAAAATTAGTCAATCACTTCCAGTTGTGGCTATCAGACAGGAAGTGAAGGGAAATCTATTCAATGGAACAGAGATGGCAAAAAAAAAGCTGACACAGGGTTATAACCCTCCCTTAATCTATCCAAACTAAAGAAAAGGGTTTGGACTTCAGTTTCTATGTTAAAGACGAGAAGGTCACACAAAAAAATATTTTTTATTTATTTAATTTTTATATTTTATGTATTTAAACTCAAATGAAATGAAGAAAATAAAATGAGTTTATGTAACAGGTGCACTCGATCACTCACCTGTTCCTCGTTCCAGGACTCCTCCCCCACTCCCTAGTTAAGGCTGAACGTTACACTTGCCTGACGTTCGAGCAAGTGTGAAGACGCCAGGCAAGTTCCTGTATCCCAGCACCGAACCTCTTCCTCTTATTGGGCCGGACAGAGCCCCTCCAAAACCACCAGCACATCCTGCTTTGACTTCCCTCCAGCCCTGCAATTCGGTCTCCACTACCTCCTTCATCCCCAGCTTCAGCAAGGACTATTACAATCCGGACTGCAGTTACTCTAAAGATCCACCGGAGGGTGGTGTAGGATTGCACCCCCTCCTCATACTTCTGCAGCTGTGATCCTCCACCTAAAATAAGACCTGTGGGGTCTGGTTGTTACAGTTTAGTTACATCCTATAAATTATAGGATGATACATTGAGAACTCTCTATCCCAATATATACACTGAGGGGCCAGATTATTATGACCACCCCATCAGTACTTCGTTGGGCCACGAGATGACTCCACAAGATGACTTTGTTGGGCCGCCTCGTGACTCCACGAGATGATGAAAGGTGATGCGAGGAATCTGACACTGCACTGTTTCCCTTCTGTTGTCTTGTTCCAGTCTTACCCCTCCCCCGTTCTGCCCTAACATTGACTAGTCGCTGACGGCCACAATTCGCACGGACCAGACCCAGACCCAGATTTTCGGCTGACAGTCCTGTCTTTAAACACTTTAACAACAGCTGCTCTTGAACATATAACGAATTCTGCTGTTTTACTGATACTCGCCCCATTGGCTCCGAGCGCCAACAATCATCCCACGTTCAAAGGCTGTTACATCGCGTTGTTTCCCCGTATCTTCAGAAACAAATCACTTCTACTGTCGTGGTAACCAACCCGCTCCCCTATTTATAATGGTCTGGCCCTCTAGCAACTTCAGTGCCAAATAATAGCTAATTTGCCTACAAAAGTCAAGTGGCCATAATAATCTGGCAACTCAGTGTATGTCACAGTTTCCCTTTAATCTCAGAGCCTACAATAAATAAGATAATTTTCCGGCCCGGCGTCCTGGTATCTTATAACAACTTCCACTTGTGTTTTGCAAGTATCAGATGTATTCTCATCTTATTGATTTGTATACAGATCAGTGCAGCCAATGTACTTCCATGACCATTTGCATCATAGATTCAAAGAAGTCCTTTTTCCATCAATAAGCAAAGAGCGCTTCTATCATAGTTACGGAAAGACGGCTCTCGTATGCGTTTGCTAAGATGGCAAATTCTACAGGGGAAGACTATTATGGAATTAATTTTCTACAATATCTGTTTCCATTAGTATTGGCGGGTCTGGTGATACAATCATTTATTTTGGCTGTTATTCTCATTGACTGGATGAAGGGAAGATCAGTAACAGGTGCCGACAAAATCATCGCCTCTCTTGGGATGTCCAGGTTTTTCTTCCACATCAGTTCCGCATTGGATTACTTTTCCATGTTGTCCTCTCTGGAGTCCCGTAAAATATTTTCTAAGTTTACTGAATATACAATGTTTTCCTCTTCATATACTAACGTCTTGTTATCCACCCTGCTCTTCATCTTCTTCTACGTCAAGATCTCCACCTCTCACAACGTCTTCTTCTTACGTCTGAAGGCCGTCATATCAAGGAGGGTCGTCTACCTGATCACTGCGTCTGTGATGTTGCCTTTAGGATACTCATCTCTGAACTTTACGGTGACTTATACTAAGTTTTTTTTCCATTCAACACAAGATCACACGTCAGCCAGTAAACCGAAGGAGATGATGTCACATTTAAGTTTGTTGTTTAATATTTTTCCATATCTAACGCTCTTCACAGCTTCGGCCCTTGTTATTATCTTTCTTGGCATCCACATGAGTAGAATGAACAACTGTGGAAATGTAACGAGCAGTACAGATATCTACAGACGGACTTTAATATTTACGGTTATCACTGTCCTGTTGTCGGTTTTAAATTTTATGACACGTATACTTGTTGAATATTTGTTGTTTTCTACCCCTCTATGGTTGCTTTTTTAATTAATTTTCTTCCAGCTCTACATTCTGTTTTGCTTATTTATGCAACAACGACACTCAGAGATCAGTTCTTAAAGATTCTATTGTGGAGCTGACTGCTTCTTCAAAAGAAAAACTCCTGGACCTCGCTCTAGAGAGCCGGTGGAGGAGACCCATTTGTGACTGATGGAAAAACATGAGCAATCTTTTCATTTAACCAAGGCTAAAAGATGTTAGTGTAAGAAAGTTGTGTAGATACATTCACTGACCACTTTATTAGGTACACCTATTTAACTGCTCATTAACGCAAATATCTAATCCACCAATCACATGGCAGGAACTCAATGCATTTAGGCATCCAGATGTGGTGAAGACGACTTGCTGAAGCTCAAACTGAGCATCAGAAAGGGGAAGAAATGGGATTTCAGTGACCTTGAACGTGGCATGTTTGTCGGTGCCAGATGGGCTGGTCTGAGTATTTCAGAAACTGCTGATCTGCTGGGATTTTCATACACAACCATCTCTCGAGTTTACAGAGAATGGTCTGAAAAAGAGAAAATATCCAGCGAGCGGCAGTTGTGTGGACGGAAAAGCCTTGTTGATGTCAGAGGTCAGAGGAGAATGGCCGGACTGGTTCAAGCTGATAGAAAGGCAACAGTAACTCAAATAACCCCTCGTTACAACCGAGGTATGCAGAATACCATCTGACATTGAATCAGATGGGCTACAGCAGCAGAAGACAACAGCGGGTGTCACTCCTGTCAGCAGAGAACAGGAAACGGAGGCTATAATTCACAAGGGCTCAAAAAACTGGACAATAAAAGATTGCAAAAACATTGCCTGGTCTGATGAGTCTCCATTTCTGCTGCAACATTTGGATGGTTGGATCAGAAATTGGCATGGGTTCATTGAATGGTTGGACTATGAAAGCATGGATTCATTGTGCCTTGTATCAACAGCTGCTGGTGCTGTAATGATGTGGGGGATATTTTCTTGGCACACTTTAGGCACCTTAATACCAATTGAGCATCGTTTAAATGCCACAGCCTACCCGAGTATTGTTGCTGACCATGACGGACCTGTGTATTGTTGCTGACCATGAGTATTGTTGCTGATTTTTGACCACAATGTACCCATCTTCTGATGGCTACTTCCGGCGGGATAACATGCCATGTCACAAAGCTAAAATCCTCTCAATCTGGTTTATGGAACATGATAATGAGTTCACTGTACTTAAATGGCCTCCATAGTCAGCATGTCTCAATCCAGTAGAGCATCTTTGGGGTGTGGTGGAATGGGAGATTGGCATCATGGATGTGCAGCTGACAAATTTGCAGCAACTGCGTGTAGGTAGGTGCAGTACGGCCAATGTCCACTTGATGCCCCCATGGGGCCCTGGAGATAGATGTAGCTCGGGCCTGGGGAGACTCTGTGTCCCAGGAGAGCTGATTTATAGGGGGCGCCCGAGATGGGTAGGCAGTTCAGGAGTTCAGGACAGGAGCGCAGAAGTCTAAGACTGTATGCAGAGTCTCCGGATTCTAGAACATAGGCTGGTTCATGGGAAAGACAGGACCAGTCCTAGGACTATGTAGAGCTACCGAGATTCCCTAGTTTCTCCTGGAGGGGGAACCACCGAGCTAGAACTGACAAGGATGGGATTCCGGAGAATAGTGAAGTGCTGCAAGACTGACGATATTTGCCAGTGGGCCTCTGGCCAAAGCAAGTCGTGGACTCTGGGCTGCACCTGGGCTGATCTTCTCTCTCTCATCTGTATCACAAGCAAGTAGCAAGTGATGTGCCTTCACCCCACTCGGGGGTGGCTGAAACATATGCTTATTGTCATGTTCATCCTTTTCAAGTAAAACCAAGAAAAGACTATCTGTGTGGACTGGTTCTTCTCCCTCCAACCCCTGAGAAGGTGGGGTTCTAAAGGAGTGTGATGTTGGACTGTATTGTGGCTGTAACCATCCTGAGGAGGGTAGGTGTGCAAAGGGGCTATGCCCGACATATGGTGCCGTTCATGGTGGCATTTCTCCCTACTGGGGAGGAAGCGCCGAATACCGCAGAGGCGGTGGAAGCCTACGCCCTGTGTGCGCAGTACTACACGTGTGGGAGTTGTTTGCACGAGGCCAGAGCCTGGTGTCGAAATATATTTACAAATGAGTGGCCCTTTAATTTCTCCCTTGCTTCCAGATTGAAATGAAAATGTGTAAGTCAAAATAATAAAACAGAATTTTTAGGTTGGTATAGGTAATAGCTTGTATGCATGTGAATGTAAAACTTTACTTTGAGCTGTTATTACAAAAAGTTTTAACTGTTCTTCTCCTGCCCCCTCCCCCTGGGCTTCAACAACAATGACTGTGGGATTCTGTCTCAATGGCAGCTTGGGTGGCAGCAAGAAAATGCAGTCAAAAATAGACGACTTACCCACTCATGTGCAGACATTCTATTATTCAGTTTAGCCTCCAGCAGTTGAATTCTACTGGATGCAAGTTGTAAAACTGCCCGCTGCAGTACAATTGGTATACTAAAGCACAGGCATGGCAGTATTTTTGCTCTTCAACCAATTGGCAGCTAAAATAGCCCATGATGAGGAGTGGAAAAAACATCTATTTAGTCTACAATAACATGGTAGTGCTACCTCTCATGTGCAGTAGCGTCTTTGGGCTTAGGTGAAATGGTGGTGGATAACCGTGCATGCCCAGTACTAAGTGAATGAATACATTGATTTACTACTGTGCATATATGGATAGTGATGAGCCGAACAGGCCCGAGTTCGGTTCAAATTCCAACTTTAGAACATTCAAAAAGTTTGATTTTGAACTCAAATTCAATGTAAGTCTATGGGGGTAGAACTTTCAAAAACAATTGTCCCCTTTAAGAAGGCTTATATGCATGTTATTGGCCATGAAAGGTGTATGGGGATTCGGGTACTGCCCTGGGGGACATGTATGGGGATCCGGGTACTGCCTGGGGGACATGTATGGGGATCCGGGTACTGCCTGGGGGACATGTATGGGGATCCGGGTACTGCCTGGGGGACATGTATGGGGGATCTGTGTACTACCTTGCGGGACATGTATGGGGGATCCGGGTACTGCCTGGGGGACATGTATGGGGGATCTGTGTACTACCTTGCGGGACATGTATGGGGGATCCGGGTACTGCCTGGGGGACATGTATGGGGGATCTGTGTACTACCTTGCGGGACATGTATGGGGGATCCGGGTACTGCCTGGGGGACATGTATGGGGGATCTGTGTACTACCTTGCGGGACATGTATGGGGGATCCGGGTACTGCCTGGGGGACATGTATGGGGGATCTGTGTACTACCTTGCGGGACATGTATGGGGGATCCGGGTACTGCCTGGGGGGGGGGATCCGGGTACTGCCTGGGGGACATGGGGTACATGTATGGGGATCCAGGTACTGCCCTGGGGGACATGTATGGGGATCTAGGTACTGCCCTGGGGGACAGAAATCAATGAAAAACACACTTAAAAAACACAGTTTTTAAAGGAGCAGAGATTTTAATGGAAAAATCCCATTAAATATCGTTCCTGGGGGTCCCCTAATCTGCCTGTAAAGTGGTGGATCTGTACGATGTATAGAACCTGCTGCAGCAAAAACTGACATTTTTAAAGAAAAAGTGTGCAGTTCCCCTTCCCAAAAAAAATACCAGATCCTTTAGGTCTGGTAGGAATGTTAGGAGGGACCTCATGTAAAAAAAAAGTGTGGGGTTTCCCCCAAAAGTCATACCACACCCTTAAGGTCTGGTAGGAATATTGAGCAGTGATCCAATGTAAAAAAAACAAAAGTGTGTGCAGTTCCCCTTTAAAGTCATACCAGGCCCTTAAGGTCTGGTAGGAATTTTAGGGGGGAACCCCACCCCCAAAAATGGGGGGGGGGGGGAACGTGGGGTCCCCTCCAAAATTCCATACCAGACCCTTGATCCGAGCATAGGCCTGGCAGGGCCAGCAAGGCTCCCTCCCATTCCATACCACATGCCCTTGGCACTGGGAGGGTGCTTTTCCAGGGTTGCCCCTGGAAAAGCACCTTGTCCTTGTGCCAATGGGGACAAGGGCCTCTTCCCCACAAGCCCTGGGTTATGGGGGTGTGAGCAGTGAGCTTATTCACATCAGGTTACCCCTTTAATAAAAGGGTACCCAGATGCCGCCTCCCCCTTGTGAATGAGTAAGGGGTACTTGTACCCCTACCCATTCATTAAAGGGTTAAATAAAATGGGAAAAATTTCAGACTTTTGAAAAATCCTTTTATTTAAAAAAAAAAACACCAAAATTGATCCACCGACGTAATCCAGCGTCAATCACGACGTCCAGCGTTGTCCACGACGACTCGACAAAATAAAAAATAAAACATAAATAGAAATATATTTTTTAAAAAAACAGACGAGCGCCGTGAACAACACTGTTCGGCTATTCACTTCAGGCTTGTACGGCTGAAATCAGCCGTACATCGGGTGGCTTCGGGTCGGCCAAACATGCTCTGCATGTTCGGCCGACCCGAAGTACAGAAGGAGTTCGACTCGGCCGATCCAACATCTGGAT
>NW_017306912.1:256543-257548 GCF_000935625.1 Nanorana parkeri
CCTTAAGTGCAGAAGGAGTTCGACTCAGCCGATCCAACATCTGGATCGGCTGAGCCGAACCTCCGGCAGGCTACGCGCTGCTGTTCTGCCTATTCTCATAGATGTCGAACAGCAGTGAACGGCATTCGGCTCGGCTATTCTGTTCGCTACCTCTGTGGTATCGAGCAGAATAGAAAAACAGTTAAAAAAGTAGAAAAAACAAAAATAGAAAACGATTAGGCGGCGCTAGCAGTGACAGCTAGCTCCGCGCAACTGTTTTCTATTAGCCGGGGCCAGCTGTCATTAGAATTAGAGCTTGTCGGAGCCGACGGGGATATGAAAGCCGACTCTGCTAAGCTCTCATCCTAATGACAGAATAGCGTCTGCTGGTTACTGGGTAACCAGCAGACGCTGTTCTGTCATTAAGATAAGAGGTTTCATATCACTGCCGGCTCTCCTAAGCTCTCGTCGTAATGACACATGGGCGTCCCTGGTTACTTGGCAACCAGGGATGCCCATGTGTCATGACACACTAAGAACCGATGGTAGCTGCTGTGATTTTATAGCAGCTCCGACGGGTTCTCAGTGTAATGATAGAGCGGCGTCTCTGGTTACCTGTTAACCAGGGACACTGATCTCTCTGCAAGTGGCCGGAGGCAGCCGTGAGATGACGGCTGGCTCCGCCCAGCTGTCAGAAGCAGGCTGTCGGCCGGCCAATGACCGGCCCCTCGGCCAGCTTCGAGTTTCCCTGGGCTCAGTTGAGCCGAAGCATATGCCTTCGGCTCGACTGAGCCCCTCGGGCAACTTCGGGGGCTGTACGGGCTATAGTGAATAGCCCAGGGGCGGACTGGGCCGGGGGGCAGGGTGGCAATTGCCCCCCGGGCCTCTCTGATGCCACCGCGAACAGCCCCTTGACCCCCGGCCGCTGTCACCTGCACCCGGCCGCCTGCCCTCCGCATCCGACGCGGCTCTGTGAAGAATGGTGCGGCCGCTGTTCTTCAAGGAGGTGCTCGGGAGGCTCCAGCA
>NW_017306912.1:257710-259128 GCF_000935625.1 Nanorana parkeri
TACTAAATCATAGATATATGCCTACATAAATCTGTCTTCCGTGTCACAGGGGGATATCATATATCCGTGGCCTCAAAATAGTTGCTAGTCTAAACCATAACATAACCTCCTGCTTCACCCGGAAGACCTACCTTAACGGTGAACGCAGTCTTTGTGCTAAACGGGGTATGATGTGAAGCAGCTCTCTCCAGGCCTTATCAAAACCTTGGGCATCGGAGGTAGAGCTGCGATCTGATACCCGTTCTAAAGCCATTTCCACAGCTGTGGTCCAAGGACATTGTTTGCCCCTGGGGGGTGATATTACAGAATAGTGGGACCCCTTACAAATAGGAAAAGATGGATCCAGTGGAATTGGCGCAGCACATCCTCAACCTTACCGAGCAGATGGAGGCCCTCAACCTTAATGTTGGGGAACTCCGCACGGAGAACCAGACCCTGCGTGAGAGCATTGCCCAACGGCCGCAGGAGGGGGCCACCGCTAGCGGAGGTCCGGAGCCTACGGTTAGCCCTCCCGAGACCTTTTCAGGAGACCGTAAGCTGTACAGCGACTTCATAAATGCATGTAAACTGATGTTTGAGCTGAGGCCTAGGTCCTACCCCACTGATTGGGTGAAAGTACGCACCATGATCTCCTACCTACGGGGGGAGCCCAGGGCATGGGCAAATTCGTACCTTGAGACCGATGACCCCCTACTGGAGTCTTATGAGGGGTTCATCACAGCAATGTCCCAACTCTACGATGATCCGGGAAAACAGCTTACTGCAGAACATGCCATTAGAAACATCAAACAAGGGAAAAGATATGTGGAGGATTACATCGCAGAGTTCAAGCGTTGGGCACGCCAGACGGAATGGAATAACATTAGTCTCAGAAACCAATTCCGTCTGGGACTCTCTGAGGCCTTAAAGGATGAACTAGCCAGGGTTGAACTACCCCACAGCCTTGAGGGCCTTATGCAACTTTCCATCTCCATTGATCGCCGTCTCAGGGAAAGAAGGTCAGAGAGAGTCACGGGAATACCCTGGACGCCGAGGAGAACCACCGCACCTTTAACTCCCACGGCACCGCCTCCCGAACCCATGGAGATCGGCATGGTAAGAGGACCGCTTACACAAGAAGAAAGGTCCCGAAGACGACTACACAACCTCTGCATGTATTGCGCAGCAGCCGATCACGTGGTGGACGAATGTCCCGCTATCAGACGTAAGAACGCAGGTAAGAACCTTCGCATTGCAAAGATTTACTCTCCACAGATTAAATCAACTTGTTATTTATACATCTCCTTATCCCTACAGTGGGATCAAAGAAGACTTCAAATTGACGCCATGGTGGACACCGGGGCCTGTGGGAACTTTATTGACTCACAGCTGGTTAAACAGAACCAGATTCCCACCAGCAAGAAGTTCCAACCACTCTC
>NW_017306912.1:259674-261449 GCF_000935625.1 Nanorana parkeri
CTTCGTGCACACCACCTCTATGCCAAACTCGAGAAGTGTGCCTTCGAGAAAACCACCATGCCGTTCTTGGGGTACGTCATTTCTCCAGAAGGCATACAAATGGATCGATCCAAAATTGATTGTATTCTCAACTGGCCTACACCCCGTTCCCGAAGAACCGTGCAACGCTTCCTGGGTTTTGCAAACTTCTATAGGAAGTTCATACGGAATTTCTCCTCTACAGTAAAACCTCTCTCCGCACTCACCAGTACCAAATCCAAATTTGCTTGGACGGCTGCAGCTCAAACTGCTTTCGATGACCTAAAACAGAGATTCACTACGGCGCCCATCCTCAAACTACCTGACCCTACTGCACATTACGTTCTTGAAGTGGACGCCTCCGAAGTAGCCGTTGGGGCTGTACTGTCTCAAAGGGAATCCCTCTCCGCTCCATTACATCCTGTGGCATTCTATTCCAGAACGCTGAACAGCGCTGAGAGGAATTACCCCATAGGAGAGAAAGAATTGTTAGCCATTAAAAACTCCCTGGAAAACTGGAGACACCTCCTAGAAGGTGCTCTCCACCCCATCGTCATATTCTCAGACCACCGTAACTTGCAATACCTGAAGACGACCAAGACCCTGTCTTCCCGCCAGGTACGATGGAGTTACTTCTTTGATCGCTTCAACTACATAATTACATACCGTCCCGGGTCTAGGAACGGCAAGGCGGACGCCCTTTCCAGAATCGGGGATTCCTCCATGGGGAGCTCCGTGACCTCATCTATAGTTCCACCAGAGAGAGTATTGGCCTCCACTATAGACCTGAAGAGCCGGCTCAAACTGGCTATACAAGGGACGACTGATCGCCCCGCTGATCTTGTACAAGACGAAGAAGGATTCCTCTACCGAGACCACAAATTATACGTGCCGCCTGAGATGCACGTTCCTATACTAAAACTCCTCCATGACTCCCCGGCCGCGGGTCACCTCGGGGTTGACAGGACACTGGAATTAGTCAGAAGATACTTCTGGTGGCCGAAAATGAGGGAGACCGTGACGTCCTACGTAACCTCCTGTACCATCTGTGCATCCTGTAAACATGGAAGACGCCCTCCTTATGGGTTGCTTTCCAGCCTTCCCATACCGGCCAGTCCATGGGAGGTTGTCTCCCTGGACTTCATTGTGGATCTTCCCTTGTCTCAGGGACACAACACTGTGTTGGTCGCTGTTGACCACCTAACTAAAATGGCACATTTTATACCTTTACACAGGTTGCCAAACTCTCAGGAGACTGCTGACGCATTCCTCTCATCGATCTTCCGGCTCCATGGCATTCCGTCCCGCATAATAACGGACCGGGGAACGCAGTTCATCTCAAAATTCTGGAAAGCCCTCTGTCAGAAACTACGGATCGACCACCGGCTGTCGAGTGCCTACCATCCCCAAACGAATGGCCAGACTGAACGGGTTAACCAATGCCTCGAACAGTTCATACGATGTTATTGTACGCACCTACAGAACGATTGGATGGACCTCCTGGCTCTTGCGGAATTCTCCTACAACAATGCCGTCAACACCTCCACCAGACAGACGCCGTTCCTTGCCAACTACGGATTCCATCCGGTACCTTTTCCATCCGTAATCTTACGCTCTAACAACCCCTCATCTGACAGCTATATGACTCGTATACAACAAGGCATTGCTGACATCAAGGCTAACATACAGTCGGCCCAGGAATGCCAGAAGAGGTATTACGACCTCCGACATCGCCAGCCACCTCGATTCCAGGAAGG
>NW_017306912.1:262771-270500 GCF_000935625.1 Nanorana parkeri
GGTCCAAGGACCTTGTTCACCCCTGGGGGGTGGTATTACAATTAACTTCAAAAATCCAATCTAATTATGTAAAAGAAACTCTGCTTTTTTTGAATGTCCTTGTCCATGCTTGGATGTTTGCGTTCACTTTGGTGCAGTGCACCTCAATTACTATTAACTATTACTTTAAAAACACTCGACTTCTGGGTATAAACTGCAGATACCTAGAGGTGGACATACCATTGCCAGGGCTGAGTTCATATTGGGCAATTCCTTTTCACTGTTTACCCCCAAGGCTATATGGCGACAGTGGGATGACTAAACATGAAAGTCAAGCTTCCCTTTCAGGCGCCTTGTCTGTAAAACTTGCTTGGATCTTGGTTTCATTTGCCCTTTCAGTTCCTTATTACAAAGGGCAAGTTATTTAACCTTTGCTTCTGGCACCAATCAATACATGGTGCAACAATAACTAAAAAGTTCTCTTAACATCGCAATCTTTTTGACAGCAGTCAGAATTAAAAATTGTTTTGTAAAATAATTAGGTGAGCTGTGAGACTTTTAAGGAATTACAATAGGACTATAATTTATTAAGGTGATCATTTTGAGTGTTCCTCCCTGATGGAGTTAAAATGAGAAAGAAGGGTTTCTGAACCCCTGTGCTAAATAAGCAGCCTAAGAGAAAAATTGCACCTGGCACTGTCACAAATTGTGATGCAAATGTAATGCTGAAATGGTGAAATTCAAAGAATGTTATGTTTACTATGGAAAAGACATTTCCAGTAAAAAGAGTTGAATTTTTTCGCCAAAATCCACAATTGGTGACCTTCTGGATGGGCCATGAGGACCTCCGAGAGCTTAAACTCATAAACTAGAGAGGCACTAGAGGAGTGAGTTTAAACCTAGGTCCTGGTGGAGTTCTGTCCATGACCAAGAAGGTATTTGAGGTGGGGCCTCGGACATATGTTGCCCATCTGGTTTGCTGCTGCAGAGGGTTTGCTAGTGATCAGAGTTTTGTGAAAAATCTTAGTCTACCTTAATCTATTTGACATAAAGACTCTCCTTGCTTCTCAGTTGTCTGTTCCTTCTGGGACCCAAAAGGGAAGCTTTACCACCATCCCCCACCCTAAATAGTATTTATAACATATACAATGTATTATTATTATCATCATCATCATCAATAATAATATTAAAGCAATACCTACCTACCTTCCAATAAGTAAACAAATATCCACAGACAACCCTTTGTCATCTTGGACAAAAAAATCTATGTCAAAAACTGTTAGTCATTTGACAATGTCATGATTTTCTTTTCACACTTATGCCTAAATGTCTGATATTTTCAGCTTACAATAAGTAATACTGCTCACAAATATTGTAAAATTAGTTGGGTGGATAAGCTGTAAGCACTCAAAGGGGGTTGAATTACGAAAGGTAAACAGACTGTTCACTTTGCAAAGGAGATTTCCATTTTGCAAGGGAATTTTCCCTTAGCTTAGAGCAGGGGTAGCCAAACTCCGGCCCTCCAGCTGTGGTGAAACCACAAATCCCATGATGCATCTCTCTCCGGGAGTCATGTCTGTGGCTGTGAGAATCTTGCAATGCCTCATGGGATTTGTAGTTCCACCACAGCTGGAGGGCTGGAATTTGGCTACCCCTGGCTTAGAGAATGAGGGGACATTCTGCTGACTTCCATCATCCAGTCATCTGCAAGCAAAATTACTGTTTTTTAATTGCTTTGCACGTGATTTGGGTATTTTTTGCAAAGTGAATTTTCAATACATGCTATAAGCTAAGGGAACATTTCCTTGCAGAGTGAACATTTCTGTGAAAAGTGAACAGCCTATTTGCCTTTGATAAATCAACCTCATAGTTTCTGAAGTTTAAATTCCTCACAAGGACACTTATGCATGGAGTTTGTATGTTCTTAATATGTTTGTGTTTGATTGCTTATGGGTGCAGTGGTTTATGCTTAAAACCAAGCTGGTGAACTGGCTTAGCGTTTATAAGTCTGGTAGGGATATTAGGTTTTCAGCGCCTTTGGGGTCAGGGAGTAATGTAAATGATGTAAAGTGCTATAAATCATGTTGGAACTACAGAAATACAGGAAATTAATAATAGTTGAATAGATAAAACTAAGCAATATTTGGATAAATAAAACCAAGAAGAGTGGTAATATTTTTTTTTAAGCTTTACTAACAAAGATAACAAGTGTTGTAATGGAAAAAGAATTTGGCTTCCAAAATACAAGAAAAATATGAGATTTGAAACAATTTAGCAAACTGTATAGAACACAAGTACTTTAGGGAACTGTATAGAAAGTTATATTATATTGTATGACTACATACTGTATGTATGAAGCACTAGCATCTGATCTGTATGGTCCTCACAGATTAAGGCTACATGCACACTAGCAGGCTGTGTTTAGGCCTAACAGAAGTTATCTGGTAAGTATAAACAACTTTATGCTTCCCAGATCCCTTTTTTCTGTTCTGAACTTAGTCGCGTTTACACGTGTTTAGCTGCGTAAAACCGGGTTAGTCGGACCCAGATCGGAAAAAAATCTATTTTGGGGAAACTGATCTCGACTGAGGACATCTAGACGCTGCTGGATGCCTAGGTGTGCATTCAGTCATAGAAAAGCAGCCCATGTGCGTTTAGAAATGATCTCCAACACACACCTGAACTCAACGTTTGTATACACAATGTTCATGAATAACAGAACTCCTAGGATACATTTCATATAACTTACTTAATGTTCTTAAATCACTGACAAATCCTTATTGAAAAACTCTTATCTTCAAACTACAGCAGATGTCGAGGGCATGTGGCCTGGTATGGTGTTGGAGGAGGCGCTCGTTCGTCTCCCCCGTTTCCTGCTCTGCAGGGGCTGACTTGCAACTTTTAGCTCAGGGGGCAAGTACAACCCAGAGGCCCATGGTGCAGCAATTTGCCCCCCCTCCCGCTCTGCCTCTTCCCTGCCTTCTCCCCGCCCCTGTCTGCCACTTTTGCCATCCATGTAACAGTAGTGAATGGTCGGCTGATGTGAGGACTCCTATGGTATGGAATTTTACAGAGGACAGCACTTTTCTTTTTCTTTTTATGGTGTTGGGGTCCCCCTTAAAATTCCTAATAGACCTAAAGGATCTGGAATTATATGGCAACCCCACGCTTTAAAAAAAAAAAGAAATGTAATTCTATCTTTTGATAACTTGCAGGAATTCGGTCCGCTTTGGCTGTTTGTTTGGCTGTTTGAAGGATTAGCCGAATGGTTGGCTAAGTACTTCGGCTCTTTAGAGAATAACCCCCTTTAATGTCACTTTTCTGCAACAAATTTTAATTCGTAAATATCGTTTTACTCATCTGAAATTAATGAAGATTTGGAAATTCGAATATAGAAAAGAATTGACTTTTGAACCCGAATCCCCAAAAATGAAATAACGAAAAATCCGAAACTAAACACATTTTTTGCTGGCTTACATGTCTAGAATTAATATTTTACCTAAACTCCAACAGCGGAGAAAATTATCCCCAAAATCTATCTTGTTTATTTGTTTAACAACAACCCTTTAACAAGCTGTTTTTCGATGAAATATTTTCCAACAATGTACAGCATTTTAATCCATATTCCACGTTTTTCTCTAGGGCATTCTGCTAGATAAGGAGGTAGAGTAATTTGGGCTGATTTAAATAAGACCTTTACCTATATCTCTAAAATAACAACAAACACGCCTTTAGAAATGACAATCTACAAACAAATACTTCTAGATAATTGCCGGCTTTGTATTCTTTGCATACCTTATTTTTCTTTTCTTTCCCAGTCTTCTGACAGTACCCATGTTTACTAAGCCCAGATTACTAGCTCTCCTTTTACTTCCTGGATTTCTGGCACATGTGACTAGACATGTGACTAGGACATTATTAAAGGATTTTATTAAAACTGCACAGTGGGCTGTGGTTAGAGCTTCTGCCTTACAGCACTGGGGGTCCCTGGTTCGCAACCTGGTTCACCAGCCAGGTCACTATCTGCAAAGGTGTTTGCATGTTCTCCCTGTGCTTGCATGGGTTTCCTCCCACACTTCAATACAGGGATGTACGGTCAGGTGAGGCAGAGCCTCACCTAGTATTATCGAGGAAAAAGCTGTCAGCTTCAAGTCTGAAGCTGACAGCTTTTTCTCCATTCAGAGTGACTTCTAGCAGGTTGCACAGCAGGGAAAGCCTCCCTGCTGTGTAACCTGTTATGGACGGAGCGCTGTCTGTTAATTACAGGCAGTGCTGCATCCGGCATTTGACAGCTAGTTAGGTTACACAGCAGCGGGCTTCCCCACTGCTTGTGTAACCTAACATAGTGAGGCAAGAGCTGTCACAGCCTCTACTCTGTATTAGAGGCATGAGCTCTGGGAATGGTTTGGACCAATGGCACCATTGGTCCAAGCTGTCCAATCAAAAAAAAGAAGAAAAAACCCCAGTGAGGACATCAATCTCGATGCCTAACCAGTGACGAGCAAGTGAGGGACAGAGAGGCTCCTCCCAGTCTTCTCCCTCCCTCCTCCACACATAGTTTGGTTACCAAGTTGGGGAGGGGCTTAGGCGGGATGGGGGTGAAGCATCGGCATGCTGGGGGCAGGGCTGGGCAATGCCTCACCCAGCACGGAAGGCACCGCACGTCACTCTTCCAAAGACATGCTGGTAGTTTAATTGGCTCCCTTCTAGATGCATATGATATAGGTACCTTAGATTGTAAGCTCCTTGAGGGCAGGGACTGATGTGATTGTGCACTATGTAAAGCTCTGTGTAAATTGTGGGCGTTATATAAATACCTTTAATAAATAAATAAAACTGGGGAAAAACTTTGCACAGTTCTTTTGTCACAAAAAATATTGATAATTTATATCACCATAAACCAAGGAAGTCTCTCCCTACCCTCCTAACAACTGAAATTTTACTTTCTTCCTCAACCCATCCCCACACAGTTTCTACTTTTTGTATCACCTGACCTTTCCGTTTAGATTGTAAGCTCTCACAAGAAGGGTCTCTTGACCATCTTGCCTTGAATTTTATTGTAACTGTACTGTGTCCCTTTACATTGTAAACTGTGCAAACTGTTGGCGCTATATAAATCCTGAATAAAAACATTATTCAAAATATTATTATTAATAATAATAAGTCATTATTTTCAATCAAGGAAAGATGGAGGAGGAACTTTTGTCAATGTGATAATTTTTGCAGTTGTCTTTTTTTTTCACAATTTTCAGATTAAAAGGGGAACTTAAGCTACATGTTTTAATTAGAATAGAGAAGGGTTTGTCTGGTTTGTATCATCGCCTGTTTCCTCAGTCAGAACTTTTTCAGTGCTCATTTCCAGTACTGGTGACCACACAACAGGGGTGGGCAATTCATTTTCTCAAATGACCACATGAGAAACTGGGACTGTTGTGAAGGGTTGAACACTGGGGGCAGGCACATTTGATGTCACCAATGACTGCAGAGGAGGTTGACACCTGATGTCATTGGTTGGCTGAAGACTGAAGAGGAGGGGGCCTGCATTGGGCAATGGCTTGCACTGGATGCACCGTCCTTGGAGGCTGGCGCATCCACTGTCAGCCAGCCATAACTGAGCGCAGATCAGCAATTGGTCCATGTCCAGACCACAGGCCGGACAGGGATAGCCAAAGGGCCGGATGTGGCTTACGGGCCGTAAAATGCCCTAGTCTGTCATACAGAAATTACACTAGAAATCTCTACATTGGGTCACATACAACAATGCAAAAAAATCACTGATGTTCTAAGCCTTTCCCACTTCATCTAAAACAAACATTTTACTGCATTCAGGTAGATACTATAGTTTATCCAGCACAGAACTGTTGAAGCCATATCAATGACACCTCCATCAGCAGAAATCAAGGACAGGAAAGATAAAATGACTTCAAGAAGAAATCGAGCATGCTAACATACTGTTATCACAATACGCTGTCATCAACCAGAGCTCACTCAGCCAGGCATGTTGTTTTTAACATAGTGTCTGCTCAGGCTCCTTATCAACACTATCTACAGACAAACACAACACGTCCACAAGCATGCAATGATAAAGCCAAAAAAAGTAGTATTTGTTCATTTGAAAAGCATGTTGCAAGAATGTAACTACGGTCACACCCAATTTTGATCTAAACAGTATGTGAAAATGAAAGAATGGAGTTGCTTCAGAATTTGTAAGTGAATAATTTCTAAGTATTGTTTAAAACATTTGGAAAAAAAAGTCTGCATGTCCAAGGCTTCCTGGCATTGAATTGAGGCACCCAGCTGTCTCTGGGGAAACTAGTTCAGGAATCAAGATTGTTTAGATGTTGGCAGTGATGGAGAACTGCAGTCACGCACTCTGAACTACCCTGAATCTGACCACAAGCAGGAAGATATGTTTTAACTCTTTATTTTCATTTGTCATAGGCTTTTCAGAAAAATAAAAGGGCACCTACAGGACAATTAGCTACACAAGTCTTGAAGAGTCCCAAAAAATGTTAAAGAGGTAATATTTAAGGCAGGCATGAATTGCGCCCAAGAGTGACTGCATGATATATTGACCGGTCTAACCTCAGATCAGCAGTTTCCCATGCATACATTTAAGTCAGCTTTATCGTACTATAAAAAAAATATAACTGATTAAAAACAGAGATAGGGAGTAATGAGTTCAGAGCAGTAATATTTGTGTTATTCCCACAATCCTGGCTCGGTTAAGAGTATCAGCGCTGCTCAAATTGTTCTTGTAACAAGCTGTGTTATTGCTAACTGCTGGCTACAGGCCCATCCACAGCATATCTCCCATGTGATGAATAAAATATGGGACGTCTGTTATGTGGAAAAATTCACATAGCTCTTACATACCAAAACATAGGTCATTAGACAAGTCTGGCTCCATAGGAAGGGCTGCTAGTTAATGCTCAAGTCCTCTGGGTCCCTGTTCACTTCTGCAACAGACCATGTGCTTTAGGAATGTGTTCATTTTAATGCTAAATAGCCTATGCGTTTATTCTAATTGTATTTACCACAGTCCACTAGTGGAGGAACACTGGCTAATATTTATAATATTTATTGTGTAATGTATTTTGAGTTGCTTTGATAATTGCATGTACACCTATGGAAGGGAATTTTTTTATGCTGCCTAAGAGTGATTGAGCTAAACTGTATTTTGCTTTGCCTTGCATGCAATGACAAATACAGTATCTTATACTGGTATACTTTATATTGTTACAGTATAACAGTATAAAAAAATACCATGAGGAATGTCATATTTGTTACTGGCGTCACAGTACTTTGACTGCTCAAGGACCTTAGACTCTATGGAAATAGCACTTCCTGCAATTCTAATATATATATAACAATAGTTGTTTATTTATAATGTGCTAACAGATGCCGCGTGGCCTTAGGGGAATACTGTGTTCTAATAATGCAGCTCAGGTTTCCTAATAAGAAAATTCATGTAGAACATCTTATTCTTTTTTTTCAGTGGCAATTAAAAAAAACAAAAACAAGAAGTAGTCCTGTATAGTTTTCTGTGTAGCAGAAACTATTGGAACAACAGGCAAAATAAATTCCACCATGTCAAGTAAAAAAAAGGAGAGAAAAAAAGTTGAAAATTCCAACCTGATTGCAGTCAGCACAAGAAATCACCATACTAGAGTTGTTTTATTAGAACACAGTATTCCCCTAAGGCCACGCGGCATCTGTTAGCACATTATAAATAAACAACTATTGATAT